>NC_057802.1:88457891-88586940 GCF_018294505.1 Triticum aestivum
GTGAGTACTCGTCCAAAGTACTCGCAAGCAAGGACCTACACTACATATGCATGGGTATATGTGTAAAGGGGCCATATCGGTGGACTGAACTGCAGAATGCCAGAATAAGAGGGGGTTAGCTAATCCTGTCGAAGACTACGCTTCTGGCAGCCTCCGTCTTGCAGCATGTAGAAGAGAGTAGATGGTAAGTTCACCAAGTAGCATCGCATAGCATAATCCTACCCGGCGATCCTCCACTCGTCGCCCTGTTAGAGAGCGATCACCAGGTTGTATCTGGCACTTGAAAGGGTGTGTTTCATTAAGTATTCGATTCTAGTTGTCATAAGGTCAAGGTACAACTCCGGGTCGTCCTTTTATCGAGGGACACGACTATTCGAATAGATAAACTTCCCTGGAGGGGTGCACCACATTACCCAACACGCTCTATCCCCTTTGGCCGGACACACTTTCCTGGGTCATGCCCGGCCTCGGAAGATCAACATGTCGCAGCCCCACCTAGGCACAAAAGAGAGGTCAGCACGCCGGTCTAAATGCTATGGCTCAGGGGTCTGGGCCCATCACCCATTGCACGCCTGCACGTTGCGACGTCGGCCGGAAGCAGACCTAGACTCCCTAATACAAGAGCAGGCGTTCCAGTCCAATCCGGCGCGCGCCACTCAGTCACTGACGTCAAGAAGGCTTCGGCTGATACCACGACGTCGAGTGCCCATAACTGTTCCCGCGTAGTTGGTTAGTGCGTATAGGCCAGTGGCCAGACTCAGATCAAATACCAAGATCTCGTTAAGCGTGTTATTTTGAAGTAACCGCGAAAGCCGACCAGGGCCAGGCCCACCTCTGACCTAGGTGGTCTCAACCTGCCCTGTCGCTCCACCACAAAGGTCCACTCAGAGGGCCGTCGGGACAAACGTCCTTTCGGTCCCAATCGGTGAATCGCTCGCGGGTACTCTACGAGCGGACCCGACTTTAGTCACCACATGTATCATATATTATGTATATAAGTATATACCCGTGATCACCTCCCGAGTGATCACGGCCCGATAGTATAGCATGGCAGACGGACAAGAATGTAGGGCCACAGATGGAATACTAGCATCCTATACTAAGCATGTAGGATTGCAGGTAAAGGTAACAATAGTAGTAGCACGGACAGGCTATGCATCAGGATAGGATTAACGGAAAGCAGTAACATGCTACACTACTCAAATGCAAGCAGTAGAGAGAAGAATAGGCGATATCTGGTGATCAGGGGGGGCTTGCCTGGTTGCTCTGGCAAGAAGGAGGGGTCGTCAACACCGTAGTCGCACTCGGTAGCAGCGGCGTCGGTCTCGGAGTCTAGCGAGAGTAGAGGGGGAAGAAACAATAAATATAATGCAAACATATGCATGACGATGCATGACATGACAATGAGCGTTGCTAGGGGTGCCCAATTGCGGTAGTAGGTGATACCGGCCAAGGGGGGAAACATGCGGGAAAGTATTCTCGGTGTTTCGCGTTTTCGGACAGATGAACCGGAGGGGCAAAGTTGTGAGTTTTCTATACTAAGGATGTGTGGCGGATGAACGGGCCATGTATTCGGATTTCTCTCGTCGTTCTGAGCAACTTTCATGTAGAAAACTTTTTCATCTAAGCTACGGTTTATTTTCTATGTTTTTCTAAAGTTTTAATTATTTTTCTGAATTTATTTATCTATTTAATTCTCACATTATCTAGAATAGTGCCTGCTGACATCATCATGACGTCAGCATGATGTCAGGAGTCAACAGGGTGTTGACTGGGTCAATCTGACGTTTGGGCCCCCCTGTCATTGACAGTGGGTTTGACATAGTTTAAAACTAATCAAATTTAACTAATTAACCTACTGGACCCACACGTTAGTGTCTACTTAGTGTAACTAATTAATTTAATTAACTAATTTCGGTCTTAATTAGTTTTGGGATGTGGGCCCCACTGGTAGTGACTTGGGGTGCACAGTCAACACATTGACCTGAGTCAACACGGTCAATCGGGCCCCTGGGTCCCACCGGGTAGTGACCCAGGGGGGTGGCCCCGGGTCAGGCCAGGTCAGCCCGGCCGGCTCTCGCCGTTGGCGACCAAATACACGGCGCTGACCCGCCGGAGTTCGCCGGAAAAAGTGCACAGGGCACGAATCCGTGCGCGCATGGGCTCGTTTGAACGAGCGCGAAGAGGCGCATCTAGTGGCGTGGGCGGTTCGTCCCGAGGTCGCCGAAGATGTTGCCGACGTCGAGCTGAGCGGCGGCCGGAGCTCGGCATTCGCCGAAAAACGTTGACAAGGGGGTCTTCGGGCCCGAAATTTGGCTCGTTCGAACAGGGGCGCAAAGCCGCGCCCGATGGTAGCATAGGTGTGGCCGGAGATGGCCTAAATCGGCAACGGCGAGCTCCGTGGCGGTCGTCGGAGTACGGGCACGATCAGATCCGATGAAAGGGGGGTCGGGAGGATGTGCGGAGGGCATGGGCAGCTTCGGTGTGACGGCCTGAGCATGTTCCCGTGCTCGGCCGGGCACGAAACCGACAGCAGCGATGACAGCTAGTGTGACGGCGATGAGGAGCTTCGGCCATGGCGGAAACAGCGCGGGGAGCGAGCTACGGGGGGAGAAAGAGATGCGGATGCTCACCAAGCGGCACACACGGAGGCCGGTGAACGGTTTAGTAGCAGCAGAGGGGCGTCGCCGGAGTTGGTGAAGAGCGGCGGCGAAGCTCATCGGAGCAGAGAAGGAAGACGGCGGCGTCGTGGGCGTTGCGGTGGCTCCAAACTCCAACAAGGTGCACCAATCGAAGCAACGGAAGACGATGGCCCTTGGAGACATAGTGGGGCGGCGAGGTGGGCACGGTGGCCGTGGCTAGGCCGGAGCCATGGCGGTGGTGGCGCTCGTATGCGGTGGGGAAGGAGAAGCGGCGAGGTGGATCTGAGGGGAGGGGAGGCTCAGGGACCGAGAGGGAGAGCGGGGGTGAGTGGGAGAAGGAACCAAGTAGGCGGGGGCGTGGCGGCCTTATCCCCTCCCAGCGTCGGTGCCGGCGAGGCGGTCGGGCGGGAACGCGCCCCTGTTCCGACCCTGGTTGGGGGAACAGGAAAGGGAGACGGCAGGGGGGCCGGGCCGGTTGGCCTTTGCCCAGTTGGGCCGGTGGCCAGCTGGGCCAGTTGGCGCAGGGGGTTTGGGGGGTTTTCCTTTTCTCTTTAGTTTTGTTAGGTTTATTTTTTCTTTCTTTTCTTTTATCTATTTCCTTTTCTGTTTTAACTCAATTTAAAATATGTATGCATTCTGTAAAAGTGTGTTTCCTTCACCTTAAATTCATAAGCATTAATTGGCACACTCCGAACATTTTAGTTTTAAAGTTTGAAATTTTTTGTTTTTTGACATATTTTGAATTTGACTTTTGAACCAGTTTTGAACTAACGGGAGATTAGCAACAGTATCGGAGGTGATGTGGCATCATTAGCAGAGTTTCACTGTAGCTTAACTATCCGGGCGTTATAAATCTCCTCCACTACAAGAAATCTCGTCCCGAGATTTTGGAGGTAGAAGGAAACAGTGCGGGGTATTCATCACGCAGGCGGTCCTCGCGCTCCCAAGTGGCTTCATCTTCAGAGTGATGCGACCACTGGACCTTGAGGAACTTGATCGCCTTCTGACGTGTTCGGCGTTCAGCTTGGTCGAGAATGCAGACCGGATGCTCTTTATAGGAGAGGTCCTGTTGCAATTCGAGCACTTCATGATCCACTGCTCGGATTGGGTCCTTGAAGTAACGGCGGAGCTGTGACACGTGGAACACATCATGAACCTGAGAAAGGTTCGGCGGAAGCTCCAGTTGATATGCCACTTTTCCACGCCTTTCGAGAATAGTGAATGGGCCAACATAGCGAGGAGCTAGCTTGCCCTTGATCCTGAAGCGGTGAGCACCCTTCATTGGTGTGACTCTAAGATAAGCCTTTTCGCCAGGTTGATAGACCATGTCTTTGTGATGGCGGTCATACTGACTTTTCTGACGTGACCGAGCAGTCTTAAGATTCTCGCGTATAATGCGGACTTGTTCTTCGGCATGTTGGATAATATCCGAACCAAAGAGTGCACGTTCCCCAGTTTCTGACCAGTTCAGAGGGGTTCGACACTTTCGTCCATATAACACTTCGAAGGGGCCCATCTTCAGACTAGCTTGATAGCTATTATTATAAGAGAACTCAGCATACATGAGAGATTCCTCCCATTTCTTGCCGAAGGAAATAACACAAGATCGAAGCATGTCTTCGAGAACTTAGTTGACACGTTCAACTTGCCCTTGCGACTGAGGATGAAATGCAGTACTGAATGATAGATGAGTTCCCATAGCTTCTTGGAAACTTGCCCAGAATCTTGAAGTGAATAAGTTGCCGTGGTCCAAACTGATAACCAGTGGAATACCATGAAGTGAAACAATTCTAGACATATAGTGAGTTGCAAGCTGACTGGCAGTGATCGTTTCTTTGACAGCCAGAAAATGTGCAACTTTAGAAAGCCGGTCAATGACGACAAGAATAGCATCATTACCTTTCTGTGATTTGGGAAATCCAGTGACGAAGTCCATTTCAACATGGTCCCATTTCCATTCAGGAATAGAGATAGGTTGCAGAGTTCCAGCAGGCCTTTGATGTTCTGCTTTGATACGACGGCAAACGTCACACTCAGCAACATAATGAGCAATGTCTTGCTTCATATTAGACCACCAGAATCTCTGACGAATGTCTTGGTACATCTTTGTACTACCGGGATGAATAGACAAAGGCGCATCATGAGCTTCTTTCATAACCTCCTGTGTCATATCCAGGTTTTTCTCTGAAGATGGCACCACTAGGCGGCCTTTGAAGTACAAAGTGCCATCATCAGCAACAGTGAAGAATGAGGGCTTTCCTTCTGCAAGGTAGCGTTTAATCTTCTCAACTTGAGAGTCATACTTCTGAATTCTCTTGATGGAGTCCAAGAGATCTGGTTCGACAGCCAGGGTATTGAGGGAACCCTGGGTAACAACACGGAGGTTCATCTTGGAAAACTCCTTAGGAGGGGGAGAGAGTGCACCCAGAGGAACAATATGGAGGTTCAGCTTTCTGAATTCTTCAACAAGCGAGGGCTGAAGTTTGTGAACCTGGAGGTGGTTGTAGTAAGACTTGCGGCTCAAGGCATCAACCATTACATTAGCCTTGCCTGGTGTATAGGAAATACCCAATTCAAAGTCTGCAACAATCTCCATCCATCTCTGCTGACGAAGGTTCATGTCTGGCTGAGTAAAGAGATATTTCAGACTTTGGTGGTCAGTGAAGATCTCGCAACGATTACCGAGAAGGTAATGTCGCCACTGCTTCAGCGCATGAATGACAGCAGCAAGCTTGAGGTCGTGAACTGGGTAGTTCTCTTCGTGAGGGCGCAATTGGCGAGAGGCATAAGCAATCACCTTCCGGTCTTGCATTAGGACACAGCCTAATCCTTGACGGGAAGCATCGCAGTAAATGACGAAGTCCTTCTTAGTATTAGGTGGAGCTAGCACTGGGGCAGAAGTCAACTTGTCTTTAAGTGCACGGAAACTTTCCTGACATTTGTCTGTCCATTGGAACTTGATGCCCTTATGCAACAGGTTAGTCAGAGGCCTGGCGATCTTGGAGAAGTTCTCGACGAATCGACAACAATAGCTGGCGAGACCAAGAAAACTTCTGACTTGCTTGACATTCTTCGGAGGAGTCCATTCGAGAATAGCCTGGACTCGTTCACGGTTGACGGCAATACCATCCTTAGAGATTACATGCCCAAGATAGGTTACTTCGGGTAGCCAGAATTCACATTTGGAGAACTTGGCATATAGTTGATGCTCTCGTAGCTTTTCCAGCACATGACGAAGATGTTCAGCATGTTCCTCTTTGTTCTTGGAAAATACCAGGATATCATCCAGATAAACCACGACGAACTTATCGAGGTAATCCATGAATATACAGTTCATCAGACGAGAGAAGGTGGCTGGAGCATTGGTTAAGCCGAATGACATGATGGTGTACTCGTATGAACCATATCGAGTCACGAAGGCGGTCTTTGGGATATCCTCTTCACGAACACGGATCTGGTGGTAACCCAACCTCAAGTCGAGTTTAGAGAACACTGATGAACCAGCCAGTTGATCATACAGATCATTTATCTGAGGAAGAGGATATTTATTCTGAATGGTAGCTTGGTTTATAGGACGGTAGTCTTGGACTAATCGGTGTGTCCCATCCTTCTTCTTGACAAAGAGAGAAGGTGCTCCCCAAGGAGAGCAACTTGGGCGAATGAAACCACTGCAAAGAGATTTGTCGATTTCCTCCTTAAGCTCAATGAGTTCATGCGGCGGCATCTTGTAGGGTCGCTTGGCTATAGGAGTGGTGCCTGGTTTCAAGTCGATGATGAATTCGATAGCTCTAGCAGGGGAATCCCTAGAAGTTCTTCAGGAAAGACGTCGAGGAATTCGCGCACGACGGGAATGTTCTCAATGCCCTTGAGTGGTGCAGTGTTCAATGCATTCAATGCATAAAGCCTTGCCTCGACATTTTGAACCAGGCGGGCATTGTAGCTTATTATTTCATCGGAAGGGTGTAGCAGATGGACGGTCTTATGGCACAAACTATAGAAGCAGTATGCGCTTTCAACCAATCCATTCCGAGAATGAGATCAATTCTACAGGACTTCTGTACGATGGGAGAGACAAGGAATTCCAGTCCTTCGATTTCAATGGGAACGTCGTTGCAAATCATGGAGGTCCGACATTGGCCCGCAGGGGTGTGTACTACTAGCGAAGCGTTCATGTCTTCGCTTTTAATGCCATGCATGAATGCAAAATCTTCTGACATGAATGAATGTGATGCACCTGTATCAAATAAAACGGATGCTGGTACTGAATTTACGAGGAGTGTACCCATCACAGTAGCAGGCTGGTCTTGAGCTTTGTTCAGATCAATGTGGTTGGCATGAACACGACCATATGACTTGGCATTGTTGTTGCGGGGCTGGTTGCTTCCACGGCCAGTTGCTGGAAGGGCCAGTTGATTCTGGTTCTGCTTGCATTCCCTAGCACGGTGTCCTGGTTGACCACACCTGAAGCACAGACCATTATTGGGAGTCGGAGCAGGAGCTCGGGGTGGTGGTGCTGGAAGCCTTGGCTGCCTAGATGGTTGAGGAGGCAGACGAGGTGCAGCATAGGTCTGCCTTGGGGCAGGTCCAGTTGGCTGGTACATGTTGTTGGGAATCCATATCTTACGCTTCTGCGAGGGCGGGCCCAAAGATGAGCCCGTGTCACGGTTGCGCCTATGAGAGCTATGGTGTTCCTGCAGACCAGTTTTGACATTGATGGCCTTGTTCACCAAGGTGGCGAAGTCGGCAAAGTCATGCACTAGCAGTGCAAGCTTGATGTCAGCTTGTAGTCCATCACGGAACTTCTCTTGTTTGTGAGCATCAGTTGTAATGTCCTCTTCAGCATAGCGGGACAAGTCCAAAAACTCCCGCTGATAAGCTTCAACAGTTTTGTTGCCTTGGGTGAGGTTGCGGAACTCACGCTTCTTTCGGTCCATGACTCCCTGAGGAATGAAGTGGGCACGGAAAGCAGCTTGGAAGTCTGGCTAGGTGACGATTGTTCCAGCTGGCAGAGTGCGCCTGTGGCTGTCCCACCATTGAGCAGCGGGTCCCTTCAGAAAGAAGGAAGCAAAGGTGACATAGCGGGCAGGGGCTACATTAGCAGACTCCATCTCATAGGTGATGTCACGGAGCCAGTCATCAGCATCCAGAGGCTGAGTTGAGCTGCGGTAGATGGTTGGGTTGAGGCACATGAAATCCCGCAGAGTCACTTGGGCTGGCTGCTGGTTCATATTGGGGCGAGGGAATTGAGCCATCATATTCTCCATGAACTGGCGATTCATCTCGAGCTGTTGGATCATACCAGCCATGTACTCAGGCGGTGGTGGGGTGTTGCCACCATGACCACGACCACCTGGTCTAACCATCCTGCTAATATATAACATGGGTAGTTCAGCATTGAGAAATTTGCAAAGACAAGAATCATTCATGATGAAACATGCATAAAGAAAGGAGCACAATAGATACTACATAGTAGTCGACACACCTTACAAAAGGGATCATGCATAGAGTTCAGTACACAAAGTTCAGTACATAGACTAAGGACATCATAGGCGGCATGCAGGCTCGCGACTAATGCATCTAATACTAATAAGCAGGACTACATCAGTCCCAAGAGGAACTGTGGAGGTAGGTGTAGCCTGAAAGGTGGTAGTGTCGCATCGGGAACTCCACGTCAGTAACCTGGAGTCCACGGATACTCTGGTGCAGAACCCGACGCTCAGGTGGCAGAAGAGGACCAAGTGCGGGAGAGTAGCCTGCCACATCTGGCCAACCGACACCATGGGGCATCACGGTCCTAGCTGGGTAGATCGCAGAACGCGACAGCTCTCTAGATCGGACAAAGGGGTGCAACAGCGTCAGAGCACTGTAAAGGTAATGATGGGTGGTGTACAACTCGTGGCGAAGAGCTCGGTTAGCTCGATCCAGCCCATCAGCATGCAGAACCAGGTTCTGATGGTGAAAGGGCTCTCGGGTGACGGTGGAGTAGGCAGCAGTGTAGTATCCCTCCGCACCAACGTCGGATGCGATAGCAATGTGCCTGAAAGGGGAAGTGTCCAAATCCTGATGCTCTCCACGAAGACGTGTCAGAGCAGCATAAGCAGCATCGTGGACTGCCATTTCGATGGTCACTCCAATACCATGAGCAGTGTGCAGCACAGTAGTGGAGTCATACTCCCGAGAGTAGAGGTGGACGATGGCACGGTACTGCTCCTGGTTAAAGTCCTGGTACTCCTCGTAGATGGTGTACTCAGGGTGCTAGCGATAACCCAGATAGGTCATCATCTCAGCTAGCACAGCAGGTGATCCCGAGGCACCAATGGCCGCCGTGTGGCGCACGACCTGCCTCGTGGGTTCCATCTGAAAGCAAAGATGTTTCAAAGGAGTCAAATGACAGTGTGGGTATTGTTCAAAATACTATTCTAAGGAATAACTATGGCTTATCCAACTTTGGGGTGAATGTGGTCACGGGATCCTAATGTTAGAGTTAGTAAATTCGTTTAACCCGAGTAGAAGAGAGTTCACAGTCCCGGAGTAAAGATCGAGGAGTAAAAGATCCTAATACCACCCAAATGGCGACGTGGGCCTGTAAGACACATATCCATGTTAGTAAAAGTTTTGTAACGTCTAGACTCGACTTCGGCCAAGGAGTGTGGAAGGGGGATTCCTACACGCAGTCGGCTCTGATACCAACTTGTGACGCCCCCAATTCAATCGTACACTAATCATGCAAGCAAACATGTACGATCAAGATCAGGGACTCACGGGAAGATATCACAACACAACTCTAAAAATAAAATAAGTCATACAAGCATCATAATACAAGCCAGGGGCCTCGAGGGCTCGAATACAAGTGGTTCATCATAGACGAGTCAGCGGAAGCAACAATATCTGAGTACAGACATAAAGCAAACAAGGTGCCATAAGATGGCTAGCACAAACTGGGATACAGATCGAAAGAGACGCAGGCCTCCTGCCTGGTATCCTCCTAAACTACTCCTGGCCGCGTCAGCGGCCTGCACGTAGTAGTAGGCACCTCCGGTGTAGTAGGAGTCGTCGTCGACGGTGGCGTCTGGCTCCTGGGCTCCAACATCTGGTTGCGACAACCAGCAAGAAAGGAAAGGGGGGAAAGGGGGAGAAAAGCAACCGTGAGTACTCATCCAAAGTACTCGCAAGCAAGGATCTATACTACATATGCATGGGTATATGTGTAAAGGGGCCATATCGGTGGACTGAATTGCAGAATGCCAGAATAATAGGGGGATAGCTAATCCTATCGAAGACTACGCTTCGGCGGCCTTCATCTTGCAGCATTTATAAGAGAGTAGATGGTAAGTTCACCAAGTAGCATTGCATAGCACAATCCTACCCGGCGATCCTTCCCTCGTCGCCCTGTTAGAGAACGATCACCAGGTCGTATCTGGCACTTGAAAGGGTGTGTTTTATTAAGTATCTGGTTCTAGTTGTCATAAGGTCAAGGTACAACTCCGGGTCGTCCTTTTACCGAGGGACATGGCTATTCGAATAGATAAACTTCCTTGCAGGGGTGCACCACATTACCCAACACGCTCGATCCCCTTTGGCCGGACACACTTTCCTGGGTCATGCCCGGCCTCGGAAGATCAACACGTCGCAGCCCCACCTAGGCACAATAGAGAGGTCAGCACACCAGTCTAAATCCTATGGCGCAAGGGTCCGGGCCCATCGCCCATTGCACACCTGCACGTTGCGAGGGTGGCCGGAAGCAGACCTAGCCTCCCTAATATAGGAGCAGGCGTTCCAGTCCAATCCGGCGCGCGCCACTCAGTCGCTGACGTCAAGAAGGCTTCGGCTGATACCACGATGTCGAGTGCCCATAACTGTTCCTGTGTAGTTGGTTAGTGCGTATAGGCCAGTGGCCAGACTCAGATCAAATACCAAGATCTCGTTGAGCGTGTTATTTTGAAGTAACCGCGAACGCCGACCAGGGCCAGGCCCACCTCTCACCTAGGTGGTCTCAACCCGCCCTGTCGCTCCGCCACAAAGGTCCACTCAGAGGGCCTTCGGGACAAACGTCCTTTCTGTCCCAATCCGTGAATCACTCGCGGGTACTCTACGAGCGGACCCGACTTTAGTCACCACAGGTATCATATATTATGCATATAAGTATATACCCGTGATCACCTCCCGAGTGATCACGACCCGATAGTATAGCATGGTAGACGGACAAGAATGTAGGGCCACAGATGGAATACTAGCATCCTATACTAAGCATGTAGGATTGCAGGTAAAGGTAACAATAGTAGTAGCAAGGACAGGCTATGCATCAGGATAGGATTAATGGAAAGCAGTAACATGCTACAGTACTCTAATGCAAGCAGTAGAGAGAAGAATAGGTGATATCTGGTGATCAAGGGGGGGGGGTGCCTGGTTACTCTGGCAAGAAGGAGGGGTCGTCAACACCGTAGTCGTACTGGGTAGCAGCGGCGTCGGTCTCGGAGTCTAGCGAGAGAAGTGGGGGAAGAAACAATAAATATAATGCAAACAAATGCATGACATGACAATGAGCGTTGCTAGGGGTGCCCAATCGCGGTAGTAGGTGATACCGGTGAAGGGGGGAAACATCCGGGAAAGTATTCCCGGTGTTTCGTGTTTTTGGACAAATGAACCGGAGGGGGAAAGTTGCGAGTGTGCTATGCTAGGGATGTGTGGCAGACGAACGGGCTGTGTATTCGGATTCGTCTCGTCGTTCTGAGCAACTTTCATGTAGAAAACATTTGCATCTGAGCTATGGTTTATTTCTATGTTTTTCTGAAGTTTTATTTATTTTTTCTGAATTTATTAATCTATTTAATTCTAACATTATCCAGAATAGTGCCTGCTGACGTCATCATGACATCAGCATGATGTCAGCAGTCAACAGGGCGTTGACTGGGTCAATCTGACGTTTGGGCCCCACCTGTCACTGAAAGTGGGTTTGGCATAGTTTAAAACTAATCAAATTTAACTAATTAACCTACTGGACCCACACGTCAGTGTCTACTTAGTGTAACTAATTAATTTCGGTCTTAATTTGTTTGGGGGTGTGGGCCCCACTGGTAGTGACTTGGGGTGCACAGTCAACATGTTAACCTGAGTCAACGCGGTCAATCGGGCCCCTGGGTCCCACCGGGCAGTGACCCAGGGGGGTGGCCCCAGGTCAGGCCAGGTCAGCCCGGCCGGCTCTCGCCGTCGGCGACCAAATAAACGGTGCTGACCCGCCGGAGTTCGCCGGAAAAAGTGCACAGGGCACGGATCCGTGCGCGCATGGGCTCCTTCGAACGAGCGCGAAGAGGCGCATCTACTAGCGTGGGCGGTTCGTCCCGAGGTCGCCGGAGATGTCGCTGACGTCGAGCTGAGCGGCGGCCGGAGCTCGGCATCCGCCGGAAAATGTTGACAGGGGGGTCTTCGGGCCCGGAATTTGGCTCATTCGAACAGGGGCGCAAAGCCGCGCCCGATGGTAGCTCAGGCGTGGCCGGAGATGGCCTAAATCGGCGACGGCGAGCTCCGTGGCTGTCGTCAAAGTACGGGCGCGATCAGATCCGATGAAAGGGGGGTCGGGAGGATGTGCGGAGGGCACGGGTGGCTTCGGCGTGACGGCCTGAGCACGTTCCCGTGCTCGGCCGGGCACGAAACCAACGGCAGCGATGACAGCTAGTGTGGCGGCGACAAGGAGCTTCAGCCATGGCGGAAACAGCGCGGGGAGCGAGCTATGGGGGGAGAAAGATATGCGGATGCTCATCGAGCGGCACACACGGAGGCCGGTGAATGGTTTAGTAGCAGCAGAGGGGCGTCGCCGGAGTTGGTGAAGAGCGGCGGCGAAGCTCGTCGGAGCAGAGGAGGAAGACGGCGGTGTCGTGGGTGTTGCGGTGGCTCCGAACTCCAACGAGGTGCACCAGTCGAAGCAGCGGACAACGGCGGCCCTTGGAGACATAGTGGGGCGGCGAGGTGGGCACGGTGGCCGTGGCAGCGGTGGCACTCGGATGCGGTGGGGAAAGACAAGAGGCGAGGTGGATCTGAGGGGAGGGGAGGCGCAGGGGCCGAGAGGGAGAGCAGGGGTGAGTGGGAGAAGGAACCGAGGAGGTGGGGGAGTTGCGGCCTTATCCCCTCCCGGCGTCGGTGCCGGCGAGGCGGTCGGGCGGGAACGCGCCCCTGTTCTGACCCTGGTCGGGGGAACAGGAAAGGGAGACGGCAGGGGGGCCGGGCCGGTTGGCCTTTGCCCAGTTGGGCCGGTGGCTAGCTGTTCGCTAGCTGGGCCAGTTGGCCCAGGGGTTGGGGTTCCTTTTCTCTTTAGTTTTGTTAGGTTTGTTTTTTCTTTCTTTTCTTTTATTTATTTCCTTTTCTGTTTTAACTCAATTTAAAATATTTATGCATTATGTAAAAGTGTGTTTCCTTCACCTTAAATACCTAAGCATTAATTGGCACACTCCAAACATTTTAGTTTTAAAGTTTGAAAAGTTTTGTTGTTTGACATATTTTGAATTTGAATTTTGAACCGGTTTTGAACTAACGAGAGATTAGCAACAGTAACGGAGGTGACATGGCATCATTAGCAGAGTTTCACTGTAGCTTAATTATCCGGGCGTTACAAGTTCGCTCCGATGAATTATTTGCTATTAGGGAATGCAACAGAAACAATCAGCCAGATCAAGGTGTGTGTGATATATGGCATACGGTTCACTCGGACGAACTGTTTTTGATTAGGGAAGAGAACAAAAACGGTTCAACTTAACAAGATGTGTGTGATATGGGGCATGTAGTTCACATAGATGAACTGTTTGCGATGAGCCAAAAGAACACAAACAATTCGTGTAAACAAGATGTTTGTGATACGCAGCAAACAACCCACTCGGATGAACTGTTTGCGATGAGAAATTATAACACAGACGGTTACTATAGTTAGTTCGTGTGCGATTAAGTTTATACAAAAAACTTTGAAAAATGCAAACTAGTTGCTTGCGGTGGCTAGGAGTATCGCACACGATGCGTCTGCGAGTACTCATGTGCGATGATTTGTAAGTTACACATACGTTTCCTTATGTTAACACGTGTGTGATAAATAACACGTGGCACCGCATACGGTATTCGGGTTGTGTGTGTGCTCCACTTAGTCTTTCGGCGCTCCAACGAATGCTTCCCGCGCTCCACATGGGTGAATTGTAAAATCCACGCCTCTTCACTCATCGGTTACCCGCCACCAGCTAATGGCTTGCTGCATATAACCCAGGCGGCAACGCACTGTCGTGACACTCTGCGCAGATCTAGTCCTCACACTACAAAAAAATACACTTCCGTGATGATACGTATTTGTCATAGTAGGTCACGTTTTCTGTCATGCATGTACATCCATGACGATTTTATGACAGAATCAAGATAGTCATACCTGTGCTGTCGTAGAAATGTTCCATGACATTACCAAAATTATCATCACGGAAGTGTCCACTTCCATGACGATAAATCACGCGTCATAGAAGTGCTTTCGTTAAGGGTGACCGACACGTGGCATCCATGGTAACAGGTCGCCGTTAAGTTATCGGGTCCGGTTTTGGATCCAATAACCCGTTAACAGCCCGGACCAATGGGGATTTTCCATGTGTAAAATTCTCATTGGCAAGAGGAAATACGTGTTGGCTCACCGTTGGGACAGTTGTTATCCACTGGTTGGACAGGAGGCACCTATGATACGTCGACACGTGGCACGGCCCAACAGAGGCCCATTCCGATGAAAAGGCAGACCCGTTTGACTTGGTCAAAAGGTAACGGGCCGACCCACGGAAAGCCTGTTAACGACATGTTCGTATATTGCCCATTTACGGCCCGCTAACTCCCGACCCGTTACGGCCTATCGAAATTAAGCCCAGTAGCTTCATCTGTGTGGCACCCCGATCCGCATGGAGCAGGGGGCCTTCGCACGTCAGCCCAGGATAACACCTGACGCACGACAGGTCCATAATACAGCATTCCAGGTACAATAATATTCATCAAATACATGTGCATCAGAGTACATCATTGATGAATACAATTATCTGACATAGCCCTAAGGCTATTAAATGACAGCAGAAGTCTATAAAAAGGCGGCGGAAGTCTTGGTTTGGTGGCTCATCAACTCTGGCTGGGCTCCACAACTCACAGGACTACCAAGGTTACGGCCTAGCACGACGGATCAAGCGAGCAATACGGGTACGACCTACAAAACTGGCATGACACGCCAGGTCAGTACATTGAATGTACTTGCAAGACAACCAAATACATAGCATGCAAACAAGCAGAAGACAAAGTAAGAACCGAGTGCATGCAACACCCTATCTCATATCAATTACTAAACATGGCATGATAAAAATCAACTAAGCATGAACAAAATCATAAAACCTACTAACATGGCAATAACATGGCATATCAGAACATGATTATAACATTGTAATAGCAAAACATAGAATTTTATCTCAATCATGGCATAACTTAACATGTCAATCAAAGCATAGCATGGCATCAAGAAACTATGCTGAAAATAAACTACCAATAATATCCAATGCAGACATAGCATGTTAACATTATGCAATCATCTTCTGTTCTATCATGGTTCTTTAAATGCAAATAATGATATATTATTCCAGCAATGCAACCAAACTTGTGCACCAAGTCCTTCGGACTCTCTTATCAACTGTGATCATCTCTGGATCACAAACACACCACCAAAGTGGTCTTTCTCAAGAACAACTCGTGATCCTTACGGCGATCACAACCACGACCAACACTTGGTCTCCAACCGTGATCCTTACGGCGATCACAACCACGACCAATATTTGGCCCGTGATCCTTACAGCAATCACAACCACTTATCTCATCATCAAGATATCGTTGTGACTCCTCACGACTATCTCATAGTTCAAGTTACCATATTCTTGTTATCACATATTTATTTACCAATTTAATTATTTCAGGTTTATCCTCCATTTCGACCAAGACCTGATAGTGGGACCTACTACGAACTGTTGCTATCGATAGACTTTATACACTCTGCAGAGGTAGCACACTGTACCCACACCACGGAACCCATGGCCTCGTCATCCCATTAGGGTGGACCAACGGCATTCCGACGAAACCAACCTACTGCCATGATGCTCTCCCGGCCACTCCGACCCAATCCCCAACGGGCTGGTCTTGGGTGGCCCCGTGTCTACCAAAGACACACCGACCACCGTCGTGGTCAACTCCCACTCGGGGACACTCCCACTCGGGGATTGGTACCAAAAATCTCAAAAACGAGCACACAAGGTTATGTCCGCTTACCTGATCAGGGTAAGCACGCCCATAACCTTCCCTAGTGGGAGGCACCGGCAAGAGGTCACGACAATAGCTCGCATTAAGGCCTTCCCACAAAGGCAAATGTGGCTGCACTGAAAAAGTTCGATTTGGTGGCACTATGACTCGATCCCATCGATGAAGGAGGAGGTTTGTTATTATTAAGTAACTTTAATTCCTTCTCCATCATCATGGACATATTTAACATGAGTGCAACATGCTGCATACAAATGCACGAACAAAATATTGAACTCCTCAAGTGCACAACTATAACATAAAGGACACGACAATAGTATATCAACGGTGCATTACAATCCTCATAACAGTTTATAATTATGACATGCAAATAAAGTAGAGTAGTGGCATGGCATTATTAATAATAACATTCTAATTAACATGGCAAAGGTATCATGAAACACAAGCATGCAAGATAGGCATGAAGAAATAACTGCCGATGAAAACGATATAAAACAACTGCAACTACACACACACACAAGGTGCAAGCAAAGTGAACATGAAAGTTCGGGCCTCATGATAAGAGGTTGGCTTGCCTGGGGGTCGAGGAATACTCCGAGAAAAAGTGCGAAACGATCGCGGAAAGATTTGCCGGAAACAGTTCTCTCTCGGAGGGGCTGTTTACGTGCAAGAGCAAAATGGTCATTTTCACTATGTGAAAATATTATGGAAATGATACCAACGGAAAGAGCTTGACGGACAGAGAACAGGAGCGTTGGAATCACCTCAATCAGAGTTATGGTTGCAAAGATACGGCCGTTTGAATGACATGGACTAATATATAAAATAAATATTCACAAATAGGCCCTTGTCGGTCAAATCAGAAAGCGCACTAAGGAAAATACGTTTTCAGAGAAGGGAAAGCGCAGTACTGACCGTAGGCAACAGAAAGTACGTTTTCAGAAAGCGAAAACGTATTTCTGTTAGAAGACACGACGAAGTACGCTTTCCGAAGGCGAAAGCGCATCCGACCCGAGGTGTCTCCACTTACGCCAGGTCAGCGAGCCAGGTCAACCCCTGGGTGGCTGACTTGCGGGGCCCGCATGGAGGTGGGGCCCGCCCGGTCGGTCTCCTTCTTCCTCCCGCGCGGTGCTCGCCTGACCGAGGGAGCAGGCGCGCCCCGACGGCGACCGCCGGCGCATCCGGCCACCCTAGGAGACGGGCGACCTACCGATCTTCTCAAGAGGAAGAGGCGCATCTAATGGGGGTAACCGCTGCCGCCGACGAGTGCCGGACAGAGGGTTGCAGGGCCTGCGGCGGAGAGGGGGTTCGGTCGTCGGTGAAATGGGGCTATGGTGGAGGAGAGGAGAGGCCGAGGCCACGGGGAGGCTCGCCGAAGCATGGGGGATGCAGTGGTGGTGGAGGAACGGCGGGGGGAGCTCGGGAGCACCGGAATCAGGCGAGACCCGAGGCGGCGGCTATGGCGATGGGGAGGGGGACAAAGAGGGGCTCCGGGAAGAATGAGCGCTTGGGGAGGCATAGAAGAGGGGCGGGGAGCTGCTGACAGAGGCGAGGAAGACGACGAGCTCACGGGCGCGGACAGAGGAGGAAGTGGACAGAGGCGAGGAAGACGACGAGCTCACGGGCGCGCACTGCTCGGTCGTTGGCACGGCTCGCCGGAGAAGAAAACGAAGGGGGGTAGCGGTCCAGAGGGAAGACGACGACGAGGGGGAGCTGTAGGACATTAATGGCGAGGCCAGGGACGGTCGGAGCAGCTCTGCCGACGATAAAAGTGGCTAGACCACCGTTTTGGCTGGCTGCCCTCGTAGTGACCACTGGCATGGAGCGCTCTGGGGTTTTTTACTGATGTAAGTTCATGTCTACCACGTAGTCCTTCCAGCGTGGAGTGTTACCATGGTGAAAGATCGGGCAGAGACAAATGGAGATGAGTGAAACAAGCTCCACAAGTTTGCTGTAGCAAACTTGGCAACATCCTAGAGATTAAACCAGAGAGGGTAAATGGTAAACTTGATGTCTGGGAGGCTTGGGGTAGAAAGGACTATGGTCCTGGGAGTTTTGAGGTAAAAAGGACAACTATTTACCATAGTTGCTGTACAACCACCAAAACTGACCCAGAAACTTAATCATGATGAAACACTCACTAGGAGTGATGGATTGGGCTATAACTTGGCAAAGCCTGATGATTTGAACATACCATGATGCTGTAAAAAGTTCATACCAAATGGACTCACCAAAATGGTACTTCCTTCACAGCTATCATTTCTGTCCAAAAACTTCAGAAAAATCCTCAGGGTAATTGGTCAAGTGAAATGAGCCACAATCTTGTGGAGATAGGTTATATGAGTAGTAGAAGGCGTGGAAAAATTATCAGCCATAATGGAGCAAGATAAAATACACTTGCTTCACAAACTTAAAATTTGGACAAAAAACAAGAATTGCTCCTGTGCTCACATAGTTCAATGAAATGAACTGAATTTTGGTGGAGGATAATGATTTGAGATACTTGAGAGGATGGAAAAGTTTCATCCCATTTGGAAACACTATGAAGGTACTTCCTTCACAAACTTGTGTTCTGGCCAGAAACTTTGAAAAATTGCACAGGGAGCTAGGGTGAATGGATTGAGCTTATCTTTGGTATCCATGGGTTATTTAACAATGTTAAACACCCTGCTAAATTGCAGCTCAATTGGACTTAGCAATAAAGCACTTCCTTTGCAAAATTTCAGAGAAGGCAGAAACTTGCATTGGATCATGTGCCAAATTTTGAACTGTGGAATCATGATATTAGGATGGAACAAGTGATTATATAGCAAGGACAAGCTCCAAAATTTATGTGGGAATTTTCTCTGCTATAGAAATAGTAGTTCCTTTGGAAATTGGCAGAAATGCAATATTGGCATTAAATAGGAAAAAGGCAATTTTCCTTATTTAATTATGGCCAATATACTTGCCAGAGCTTGGATTAGGCATAAGCATCAACTCCACCAATTATCATGAATTTAGGAGATGGCTAGATATGCCTTTGGATTTTATTCCTTAGAAAGGCAAGAAAAGGAATAAATCAGAATTCAAAAATATTGCATTGGACTTTGCAATATTTTTGCATATCCAAGGTTAAGAAAGATAGGATGATCTTTGGGATCAATTGGGAGGATCAATAGAACAAAAAAATGATGGCTCCTTTGTAAGAACAAAGGACATATCCAAATTCCAAAATTTTGGAATTTAGGGTTTGAGAGGAATTGAGCTAATGCAAATGAGGTCTTGCCCACTGAAAAAGACATGAGCAAGGTTTTGAAAGGTTGGAAATGACAAAATTTCTCAGAGCCATCCAGCAAACTCAGGAGAAAGATTTCGAAAATGAGTGCTAGGAAGGAATAACAGCACAAAAATTGATAACCCAATTTTGGGGCTGTTACAATCTAGGTCATCCAATATGATTCCAGCCCATTGTAACTTCCGCCGATGTATGGCCATTGATGTCTTTCGGCCCATATGAGGCCCTTCGTAACTCTGGGCCCATTAAAGGCCCATAATGAATAGTGTATCACTTTATACCCATTAACGACCCATTATTCCGTCGGCCGTTTCCAGCCCGTGTTAACTTTCGGCCTTCTAAGGGCCCATTTATTCTTGGGCTCATTTCTAGAATTCGGTTAGTTATGGTCCATTACTGGCCCGTTCCGTTTGTGGGCCAAATTCAGCCCGTGGTTACATTCGGCCCGTTTGTAACCTGTTAACCCGTTGGGCTGTTTTCATAGCGTTAACGGCCTATTAACGGCCCGTTATGGTCCATGAATAGTACGACCCATGTTTGGCGAAATGATGATTCGCCCCGTAGAAGGCCCATGGATCCTACGGCCCGTAGAAGACCAATGGATCCTACTGCCCGTAGAAGGCCCATGGATCATACGGCCCGTAGAAAGTCCATGGATCCTACGGCCCGTAGAAGGCCCATGGATCCTACGGCTCGTAGAAGGCCCATGGATCCTATGGCCCGTAGAAGGCCCATGGATCCTACGGCCCGCGGGAGGCCCATGTTTACAACAGTCCATGTGTTGCCATGATTATTGTGGCCTAGTTACATAAAATAGGTTATTGTGGCCACTAGAAAAACGCGGAAAAAGAACTATAGTGACTACAAGCAAACAACTAAACAAGACAATAAGGAAATAAATAAGCAAGCAACTAATGCTAGCCTATTATAGCTATTACACATATTACATCCACTTGGCATCAAAGTTCGCCACCAGTGCAAATATAGGGAACAAAGGAGCATATTACATACACTGGCCATAAAATTGGCCACCAGTGCAAATAAACGCGGCAACAAAACAAGAGCATAACTGAAACAACTTCATAAGAGCTCAAGAAACGTTATCCTGGGTATCCACCATGCTGGCAATAAGCTTAGCAAGCTTATTAGCTTTGACCTGTTTGGCGCTAAAATCCTCCAACGCTTGTTGTTGCACCAGAAAGTATGCTTCTGAATGCTCTAGGGACTTCCGCAGTCCTTCCGCTTCTTGTCGCAACACAGCTGATCTATGTCTTTCAGCTTGTAGTTGAGACTCAAGAAACCGAACTGATTCAGACAGTGAGTTTGAATAGCTTGTGCAAGCGGTAGTGGCCAGTAACTCGAACACTAAACCAAGACAGAACTTTGGGGTTGTCTCACTGTCTTCAAGCTGTTTTATCAGCTTTGTTGGAGACAAACAAGGATGTCTCACTATCCTGAACCTTATCTGTGTATTACTTCCTTTACCATTGCTTAATAAGGCACTCTTCCCCAATATTCTGTCAGGATTCTAAAAGAAGAAACAAGCAGACACATAACAGGTTTAGCATGTACTAGTATATGGAACTCATTTCGGTGAACCAATTCATTGGTAAGGTGGACAGGATTAAACTACCAAGTCTTCTGTTGCCAAGTACTAGTACATAATAAAAGCATCAAACAAACATATATCTATGTCCTATGGTCACTGCATTGTCTTTCCAAATCAAAATAGAGACACGGTTCAAATCATACCAGTTCAAGACAAAGCAGCAGTGAAAGAATACAAAGCGTGGGAAACTACACGGCACAACAAGATTTCAGATGGGTACCACGGGTCTACATGTACAACAACACTATTGGCTCTGTTGTGATGCTAGTAATGTGCATGATATGAGAAGTCAACTGTCTACACAATTGAAATTGAAATCAATAGAGATATTGATAAGAGCAAACCTGTTAAAGAAACATGCGTGAACATACCTGCTGTGCCATTGGAGTTTCGATTGCATCCTTCAATTTAAAAATAAGTTTGTATGAGTAAATATAGTGATACAAGAGCAAAGCAGTATGCACGATAGCAATGGAATCTTAAATTAGAACAGTTGTTCTTCAGGTTTAAGCACTTGTTCTACATGGACATAGTACAGTAAGACGCAAGAATATAGTACTTAAAAATAGAAATTGAGCTCATAGAGCTTACCACATTCTTGGTTCGGGACCAGTACAGAACAAGGCGTTCCCAGTCATCGTCCAGTAAATGTGTCTCAAGAGAACGTAAGGGAATTTGATGAGTTTCTTTGCCAGTGAAGTACGTTTTCTTCAGGTAATTCCGATACTGCCACGAAGCATTCTTGAAGATAGCAGAGGTATTAGCACATGTTACCTCATCCTGAGTTTCCAAATCGGTCCTTCTCTATTGAGAAAAATGGGAAAAATTTGCTGTATTATAAACATCATGGAGGTGGAATGTATGGGACAAAGCAAAGTAATTGCCATGAATAACATTAATTACACATAACTCCTGGACAAACACCTGCAACTGGCATTTTCCTTCATCTTCAGTATAATATTTCCAAGATGGGAAGATACTCACATAGGATTTAACAACATCAAATGTGATAGATGCTAAACTACGACTGGCTGGTTGTGCTTCCTCCACAGGAATAGGCGTACTAACTGGTGGAGTTGGGGTTCGCCGTGGTAGTACTGGCCCTTTGGGCAGTGGAGCTGCCTTACTAACTGCTCTTGTTTGGGAGCTCTGTGGTGGAGATGGTGCTGTGTCAACAGGAACTGGGTTACTATTTGCTGGGGTTGGGGTTAGATTGGGTGAAGGTGGTTCTTTGTCCATCGCAGTAGATACTGGCATCACCCACTCCAATTCAAATGGCTGATAAACAGGAAACATAGTTGAATGTACAGACATTGTATGAGAGACAGATGCAATAGATAGTGTGGAAAAAAGAGGGCATGAAATAGTTGACATGTATATTGTTTAACTAAAACGGATATCATGACATAATTTCACATATATGATGTCTATCTAAACTGGATAGCATAGCATAACATAATTCAAAGATATGATGAATAAGTAAACATGATCGCATGACATAATTCACATACGTGTTATCTAAGTAATCAGGATTGCATGATTTAATTAACATATGTGATTTATATGCTAAACAGAGGGCATTCAATATGATGTCTAAACTAAGAACATGGTGTTGAATATTGTGTATATGATGTCTAAACTATGCAATGCAAGACACCATATGCATGATATGAGCAGTATAACCGTGCCAAGTTAGAGCATACACCTCGGTGGGGGAATATGACTGGTCCTCTGTCTCTGAATCCATCTCCGAGGAGCTAAACAAGAGATCTGCTTCGACAGGTAGCACTGTCAGCTCTGAAGGCCTTGTTTTCACTCCAGATTTTTCCATCTCCCACCCAAATGGCTGATTCACAGGAAGAGTAGTTTAATGTACAAAGATGGTCGACAAATGGAAATGTAATGAAGAAAAGGATGGGCAAGATATCATTCAAATATATGATGCCTGGTTAAATAGGATGGCATTGCACATTTCACATATATTATGGCTGGCTAAAAGACATGAGACTACATAATTCCCATATATGATTTAGAAACTAAACATGTGGCATTACATAACATGTCTAAACTAAGCATATGACATATATGATGTCAAAAGTAGGCACTGCAAGGCAACATATGCATGATATGACTAACATCATCATGCCAAGGTAGAGCAAACACCTTGGGGGGTAAATAGGAGTGGTCAGCTGCGTCCGAATCCGCCTCAGAACAGATATCTTCCTCTGGATTACAATCTGGAGAGGGGGGGGAGGGTTTGCCATTGAACCCACCATGGAGCGATGTCTGCATGACATTGTATTGCCGCGCAAAACTCTTGTTTTTTTTCTCTACATGTTCAACATGACTGTGTACAATATCTAACATGCATACGAAAAAAATATGGCGAGATTATTTAAGGAGAGCATGCAGAAATCTAGAGTGATGGTAACAACTAGTGGATGGATCCAAAAATAATGATAGTTGGCTGATGATTGCTTTAATTTAATAAAAAGACAGATGATGATTGCTTTACTATTTGTTTCCCACCCAAGATGAACAACATATATAGGCATACCCTAGGTGAACCAGATATTAGACAGAGATACTATTCATTGCTGCATCGATATGTGCCCCACAACTAATTTAGAACTCAAGTTTGAACATTAATTTGGACCTGACATGGAGTCTAAGAGGTGAACATGACGATAAAGTAGCAGGTAATTTTAAGCAATGCATAACATAAGCAGAAACAAAAGAGTGCGACCTCTATTGTGGACCCGTGTACTCCTCAGGTTCATCTGCTGAGTCGATGATGATGATGCCGTTGCGGTGGGTGCCGGCGGCAGGGAAGGATATCTGAGGCGGCCAAAGACGGTCAGGAGTCGTGATGTCTGGTTTGGTGGATGCTTCTGTCGATGGAGCAACTCAGGTGAGGTGGACGACGTCGCGGCAGGAGCAGGACAAACCACACAAAGTTTCCTTCGACACCTACGTGTAACTGAAGTAATTCTGTAAGGGCTCATTTGGCTTGCATGATTCTAATAACGCAGGGATAGGAAAAACACCGGAATAGGTTAGGAATGCACATGGTAAACAGAGCATTTGTAAACATAAGATTTCTGTTAACTTGGGTGTTTGGTTCACAGGAATTGGAAGAGTAGAGGAATGCAAAGAAACATGGCCAAAATAAAGTGAAACCATATGAAAGCGTGTACAGTTAGAATGTTATTCTGCCACTAATGCACTTGGTTTTGTTTTCATGCATAGGATTTTGAAAAGTAGGTCCAGGTGGATGTTTTGCTCCATTCCTTTCAACAAAATGCATGAATAATTGAATAGTAGAGTGTCATAGGAAAATTTCCTATTGCTATGTTTTTCTGTTGAACCAAAATAGCCCTAATGGATCGACATGAATGATGCAACAAGTGTACAACCCCTTTGCCGTAGCCGTGTCGACCTCAGCATCATTGGGTTGGTCACTTAAGAAGTTGAGGCAGAGGTGGCTGTCAGAGGTGTGGAGGAAGATCTGAGGAATCTGTAGACTTCGTCCAGGACACTACTCTGTTGTGATGGATCGTTCTATCATTGGAGCACCTCCGGTGAGCCGTAAGACGTCAAGGCTGAAGCAGCACAAGACAAGCATCGTTAATCTCAAGTGGGATTCTAATAGCATCTCCAATAGATGATGTAAAATAGATGTAAAATTTACATCACCAAAAACCACCTCACTACAACAGATGAGGTAAAAACTGTTGACTATGAACTTAACTGTCGAAACTGAAATTTACTGTGGAATCTGAATGTTAATGTCGAAACCGAACACAATGGTAGCAGAGAGGCACTTGAGATGTAGTTTAGGGAGGGCCTGCAATTCATCTTCAACCTGCACCCCCCTGAGCCGCCATCCAGCACCGGTCCAACTGCCGGCCCCCGCGCCGCCTCGCCGCCCTAAAACAACTCCCCACCGCCGGTCTGCTGCCGCCCCGAAACAACTCCCCACCGTCGGTCCGCCGCCGCCCCGGCCAACCCTCTAGCCCCCCCTCCCCCCCGCACCGAGCTTTTTCTCCGGCGATCCCCACGCCACTGCCCCACCACCGCGCCCCCACCACCGGCGACCACCGCCCCCACCCTGAACCCTAAGATAGATAGTGGGGTACCTCTCCGGCGAGCCCCCCTCCCCGCTGCTGGTGGTTCTTCCTAAACTCCGGTGAACCCCCCCTGAAAATCGAATGACCCAAAAGTCGATTCAGTCGACTTAAGTGTAGCTAGATCGGAGCAGAGTAGCAGCACGAGCGAGGGGGAGAGCAGCAGCAGCAGCGCGAGCGAGCGAGCGATTGCCGGAGTAGCAGCAGAAGCGCGAGCGAGAGCCGGAGCACCAGCAGCTGCGTGAGCGAGCGAGCGACAGCCGAAGCAGCAGTAGCAGCAGCAGCGCGAGCGAGCGAGCGAGCGAGAGCCGGAGTAGCAGCAGCAGATCCGGCTGGTATGGCCGCCGCCGCCGAAGGGGCCTCGCACTGGGGGAGAGCCGCCGTGGATATGTCGCCCGCGGCGCCGGCTTCGAGGTAGCCGCTCCATGGGGGTGCGGGATGGAGCATCGTCGGCGCCGGGAGGTCGAGTTAAGGAGAAGGTGCGATGCGATGAGTGTACAACCTCTTTGGTGGCGCCGAGTAGGCCTCGGCTTTGTTCGAGGAGTCAGTGAGGATGCCGCGGTTCCGGTGGAGCAGGTTAAGGCAGCGCTGTGGGGATGGAGCAGCCGCGATAGACGAGCGTGATCGTCGGAGCAGCTCCTTGGAGGTGGAGGACGGGGCGGCTGAACCGGCGGGACGCCGAGATGGATGATGGATCCTCATCGGGGGAGGTCGACGAGGGACGTCGAGCTGTTGCAGTGGACGAATGCTGTTGATGTCTACTACGCAACTTTATTCTTGTAGACATGTGTTGGACATCCAAGCGCAGAGTTTTGTAGGACAGTAGCAAATTTCCCTCAAGTGGATGACCTAAGGTTTATCAATCCGTGAGAGGTGTAGGAGGAAGATGGTCTCTCTCAAACGACCCTGCAACCAAATACAAGAAATCTCTTGTGTCCCCAACACACCCAATACAATGGCAAATTGTATAGGTGCACTAGTTCGGCAAAGAGATGGTGATAAAAGTGTAATATTGATGGTAGAAATATATTTTTATAATCTGAATAGATAAAAACAGCAAGGTAGCAAATAGTAAACGGGCACAAAAACGGTATTGCAATGCTTAAAAATGAGGCCTAGGGTCTGTACTTTCGCTACTGCAATCTCTCAATAGTGCTAACATAGTTGGATCATATGATTATCCCTCAAAGTATAGCAAAGAATCACTCCCGAGTTCCTATTAGCGGAGAACAAAAGGTAGGAATTGTTTGTAGGGTATGAAGCCACCTCAAAGCTATTCTTTCCGATCGATCTATTCAAGAGTTCGTACTAAAATAACACAAAGCTATTGGTTCCGTTCGATCTATCCTAGAGTTCGTCCTAGAATAACACCAAAGCATATTCATATTCATAATACTCAATCCACACAAGGAACTACAAAGAGACCCCAAAGTTTCTACCGGAGAAAAACGTGCATCAACCCCTATGCATAGATTACCCCAATATCACAGCGGGAATCCGCGAGTTGAATGCCATAACATATATCAAGTGAATCAATAAGATACCCCAATTGTCACCTCAAGTATTCATACCGTAAGACGTATATCATGTGTTCTCATCTCTGAATATTCAATCCGACATGACAAAACTTCAAAGGGTAAAGATTCAATTCATCACAACAAGAGTATAGAGGGGAGAAACATCATATGATCCGACTATATTAACAAGGCCCATGATATAGAACACGAGAGAGAGAGAGATTACACACATAGCTACTGGTACAAACCCTCAGCCCCGAGGGTGGACTAATCCCTCCTCATCATGGTCACCCCCGGGATGATGAAGATGGCCACCAGAGATGATTCCCCCCTCCGGCAGGGTGCCGGAAAGGGTCTAGATTGGTTTTCGGTGGCTACAGAGCCCTGCAGCGGCAGAACTTCTGATCTAGGTTAACCCCGAGGGGTTTCGGAATATTTGGGAATTTATAGTGCAAAGAAGGGGTACGGGAGGCCACCGAGGTGGGCACAACCCACCTGGGCGCGCCAGGTGGGCCTGGCGCGCCCTGGTGGGCTGTGCCCCCCTCGGGGCACCCCCAGGTGCTGCTCTGGCCCATTGGGTTCCTTCTGGTCCGTAAAAAATCCACAAAAAAGTTTCGCGGTGTTTGCACTACGTTTGATATTGATTTCCTGCGATGTTAAAAACAAGCAAAAAATAGCAACTGGCACTGGGCACTGGGTTAATAGGTTAGTCCCAAAAAATGATATAAAGTTGCTATAAAATGATTGTAAAACACCCAAAAATGATAAAATAACAGCATGAATACTTCATAAATTATAGATACGTTGGAGACGTATCAGCATCCCCAAGATTAATTCGTGCTCGTCTTCGTGTAGGTAAATGATAAAAGAAATAATTTATGAAGTGTGAATGTTAGCAAAGTGCATAAGTTTCATCAATGATAATTTCAATCACTTTTCCTAGCATCATGACAACAATTCTTTCTTATAAAACTTCTCATGTCATAATGGCAACCAATTCACATGTTAAGGTTCAAACAATGAACTCTCTTGAAATTCAACAACCTATGTTCTTAGTCACCAAGCAATTGCAATTCAACTTATCCAACAGAGTTTAAGTAAGAGCTCCACATACTCAACTATCATACAGTCTTCTATGATTGCTAACACTCACCGCATACTCATGAGCAAAACGTTTCAACCGGACACGTAGAAAGATAGGGGCTTATTGTTTTGCCTCCCAACGTATTCACCTCAATGGTGATGTCAACAATAATAACTTATGCTACCCATATTCAACTGGACATATGTGCCTAGATCTTTCCTCACCACATGATGCTTGCCAAAGGAGAAAAATAAAAAGGAATAGAGAGAATAACTTTGACTCTTTGCATAAAAATAAATTTTGAAAATTAAAAGATAGGCCCTTCGCAGAGGGAAGTAGGGAATTGTAGAGGTGCCAGAGCTCAAAGCGAAAATTGAGAGATAAAAACATTTTGAGAGATAAAAATCCACAAAAAAATTTCTCGGTGTTTGGACTCTGTGTGATATTGATTGCCTACGATGTTAAAAACAAGCAAAAAACAACAACTGGCACTGGGCACTGGGTCAATAGGTTAGTCCCAAAAAATGATATAAAGTTGATATAAAATGATTGTAAAACACCCAAGAATGATAAAATAACAGCATGAATACTTCATAAATTATAGATACGTTGGAGACGTATCAGCTATACATTAATATTGCTGCATATATAATTAACAACGTAAATAATGTGCCAGTTGGACAAATATGATTGGAGATGGAGATGGAATTTTACGTAAACACGGATATGCATGTCTATGTCTATGTGTGTGTGCGCGATGACTCTCGTGACCTGGAAGCGGGGGCATGTTTTTTATCGAGTTTTCATCTTGGTACGTTAAAAAAATTTGTTAGCCGGTTTTCGTTTCCTCCTTTCGGGAACGCGCGTATTCTATTAAAAACCACTGCTATGGAGAGATTTTTTTACTCCAGTGTATATATAGCCTCTTGTTTGATAGGGTTTCTCGCCTATCGCTCTCTCACCCTCTCCATATCAAAAGAAGATGACATTGTCCACTCTATCTCTCTCCTCACCGGTGGTCACAGATCCGGCCGAATGCCGTCCGCTGCGGGAGGTGAGGAGGTGCAGCGTTGACGTTGTCGCCGTCGGGGATGGAGGAAGCCGATGCGCACCGTCCTCTCGAAGCCGGTGCTGGTGCGGACGAAGGTCCTCAGCGCCGTTGTTTCCTGCCGTCATGTGGGAAGATCCCGCCCGCCCGCCTAAGCGACATCTCGCCCCTCTGAGGTATAACTTCTTGTACTGGTCCAGCTCCCCAGGTCGCTGCATGCGGGTTTTCTTCTATGCGACTACTCCCCAGCTCCCCGTGTACAGTAGCTAGGGTTCGTCGGCTGGTCCAACGTCACCTACTATTATAGAGGAAATGCCACTCGAAAAGTTGTCCTGGTTTATGCCTCGGTGGAGGTATACATGTTGTTTCGACAAAAAGTACATGGTGGTTGTGCGGTTATTGTCCATATGATCCTATTGCTGTTGCTAATCTAATAGTACTATCACTGGTTAAATGAAGAAATGCCTTTTTTTCTCGGGTATCCTGGTTTAGTTCCCATCGAGAAAATCATGATGCTTCTGTTTGTTGGTATACTTTTCATTAATTCTTATTGACAATTGAGATGCCGTTGTTAATCTTGTACAACTGCCAAAACAAAGTAACAACACTATATCCCTTTTTTATATTTTTGCAAACAGCGATGCGTATCTCCATACCCGGGCATGTCTTCCTCAATTCTAGTGGAACTGCACAAAATTGGATGGCCATTGTTGTTCCGCCTCACTGTCCTCTGCCACGTGGTTCTTCCTTCCCCGAGCTTGATTACTGAGAAGAAACAGACCACAGTGAGGATTTCTCAAACTTCATAGGTACCTCACCCAAACTTGATTCCAAATGGATGATGCGTCACCATGATGACCTGCTCATGGTTGCGCCTCATGGTTGCATCGGCTGGTGAAGCTGATCGATTTTCCTTGAAAAACAAGCTATCTTCCATCAGTGCTCTTTGCTTGTTACCCACAAAGATGATCCTTCATCAGTTCACCTTGGTTGCGTTGGAGACGCAGTCGTCTTTCACGTTGGTGCAATTTTATCACACAATTGGCTATGAACCAAATGTTTCCTCGAAGAAGGATCGACGTTGGTACTAAGAGCATAAGTTTTGTATTGATTTCTAAGCCTTCTCACAACTTTGTCTTCAGCTCCCCTGTAATTTTATTTGTCCAGCTATTAACTTTGATTAAAAAATGGTGTGGACTAAAAACCCAGATGGACGTAGTAGCCCTCCATTTTTATTTACTCTGCATATTAGATTTGACTGAAGTAAAACTTCGTAAAGTTTGACCAAGTTTAGGCCGAACACAACAAATCGTAATTATTGATAGAGGGCAAACTGTACATACTCTCAAACCTTTCCAACAATTGAAATTAAAATTGTTTATTTGTACACACTCTCACATGTTTCCGATAATTTGGAGCATGTGTGGTTGTTCACTTAAGGGAGGGTAGTGTATCACACGTCAAGGACAGGAAGTGCGACCAGGACGCGTGGATCGTTAGTTCATCGAAAGTAGTAGTTTTCTTCATTGGCACGTTAAATAAAGAGTTTTGTTTCGTACTTACACAATTTAAAACGATTATTATGGAGAGAATAAGAAAACCACTCCACTATATATTAGTAGTATACACAAGTACTATATGGACGCAGCTTCATTTACTTAGTGCACCTGCCTTTGGGTGTATGACAGGTGGGCCCAAAATGTGGCTGGCCCACCTGTCATACAGCCAAAGGCAGGTGCAGTTAAGGCACCGGAGCTCAGTCCGTAATACAATATATATACTATATAAGCTGGAGCCTCAGCGCTTGTTTGCTAGGGTTTGCACTCTCCACATATAGCTGAGGCTCCAGCTTATATAGTATTATTACGGACTAAGCTCCGGTGCTGGAGGCTCAGCATTCCTTTGCTAGGGTTTGCTATATTCATAGTCTCTCACCCTCTTCATCGGATCTAAACAAGACTGCGTTGGCCTCTGTTTCTCTCACCCCCCTCACAGCTGGTGAAGGAGGCGTCCGGATCCCGTCGCACCGGGAAGGGGAGGAGGTGCAGCGTTTACTCTATCGCCTTCAGCGAGGGAGGCAATCCACTTCCGGCTGCACAGTTCTCTTTCATCCAGCACCTGTGCGGGAGGGCCACCGACCCCTTCTTCCTCGCTGCCGTACGTAGTGTGGGCAGATCCGACCTCCTTGCCACATCCCGACGACCCTAAGGTATAAGTTTCTTTGAAACCGTGATTGCTCTAGCTCCATGCAGATCTTTTTCGATTCTGTAGTCGAATCTAGGTCTTGGTTCAAAGAGGAAAGAAGGGTGCGGTGGGGTGGAGCATGAATCTAGGACGTGGTTCAATGAGGTAAGGAGGGAGGGAAAGTAGTATAGACTGGCTATCTAGCGCTTTGTCGGTCGAAAAGGGAAAAATGGGGTAACCCAGTACACACATCTATAAGGAACCTACCTCTTTGTTGAAAAAGGAAAGAAACTGGGGGGTCAACTAGTTTGTGCAGGACTAGATTTGCCGCCCTTACATAGGAAAAAGGTTCAAAGAGAACAAATATGGGACCAACGCGGATATGCTGGTTGGTAACATACTCTACATCACTCATTTATACGTGTGGACGCACATGGTGTTGGCATGTCCCATGTCCCATACAACTATTTTGCTGTTGTTAATCTAAGAATGCCACTGGTCAATTGAAGCAATGCCATTGCTAAAAGTAAATTACATTTTAATGAATGTTATTTTAAGAGAATTTCTCTGTTAATATGAATCAATGCAACCGTTTTAGAAATGCTACTATCCTATACTTTGTTTTCCATCAAGATAAGGTAGATGCTTCTTTTTGTGGTCGCATGTTTCATCCTCCACTGGTGTGCGTCGGTCCTAAACAAACGGTTTTTAACCCCATTCTGCGACGGCATTTGGAACCGTCGCCAAGTGAGTGTGTGCGATAGGGTGCCCTTCCCACACGACCCAGAAATCGTCGGGGATAGGCCCTCCTGGGACCTAGGCTGGGGTTGTGTGTGATTGGGCGAGGCATCGAAACCCAATCATTTCCGTAGGTATGTACATCCCACACGGTAATCCGATAAAAATATTTCCGTAGCTATGTACATCCCACACGGTGAATCCCAGAAAACATTTCCGTAGGTATGTATATGACACACAGTCAATCGAAGGAATACGTTTCCGTTCTTATGTACGTCCCACACAGTCAATCCAGGGAAAACGTTTCCGTTCGTATGTATATCACACACAGTCAATCCGAGGAATACGTTTCCGTTCTTATGTACATCCCACACAATCAATCCAGGGAAAACGTTTGCACACGGTCTGCCTTGGTTAACTATTTGCTTTTATCAACTATATCACACACGATTTGATGAAGAAAACTGTGTGGCATTGGGCTATCCCTCGCAAGCGCTTTTACTGCTAGAACCGTTTGCAAAGGTCCATGACACATTTAGCAGGTTTATTAGTTTACAATTAATAATTCCAGTATTACGCAAATTCGCATTTCATATCAAACTACTGTTTGCCAATTTCATATCAGGCATATAAATATATTATAACATCACCGTACGGTAGCTACATGAAAACAGCTGAGGGAGTCCTGGACTAAGGGGTCGTCGGGCGTCTGGCCTGTTATCCATTGGGCCGGACTGATGGGCTGTGAAGACATGAAGGCCGAAGACTGTACCCGTGTCCAGATTGGACTCTACTTGGCGTGGAAGGCAAGCTTTCCGACCAAAGATTCCTTCTTATGTAACCGACTCCATGTAACCCTAGATCTCTCCGGTGTCTATATAAACCGGAGAGCGTAGTTCGGATGGATACACACATTACCATAGTCATATAGGCTAGACTTCTAGGGTTTAGCCATTACGATCTCGTGGTAGATCAACTCTTGTAATACTCATATTCATCAAGATCAATCAAGCAGGAAGTAGGGTATTACCTCCATCGAGAGGGCCCGAACCTGGGTAAAGATCGTGTCCCCCCGTCTCCTGTTACCACCGATCCTAGATGCACAGTTCGGGACCCCCTACCCGAGATCCGCTGGTTTTGACACCGACATTGGTGCTTTCAGTGAGAGTTCCACTGTGCCGTCAGCAAAGGGTCCGATGGCCCCTTCGATCGTCTATACTGACGAGGTCCAAGGAGAAACCTTCCTCCCCGGATAGATCTTCGTATTCGGCGGCTTCGTACTGTGGGCCAACTCACTTGGCCATCTGGAGCAGATCGACAGCTACACCCCTGGGTGTCAGGTCAGATTTGGGAGCTTGAACTACGTTGCGGACATCCGGGGGGACTTGATCTTCGACGGATTTGAGACCGCGGCGACCGTTCCCCTTCGCCACGATGAGCACGGCTTAAACCTGCCGGCAGGCCACATCCAGGAGATAGCTCCTGTAACAACTCTGGCCTTAGATCTGGAACGGATCGAGTCATCCGAAGATGGGAAGCTCAACCCCATCACGGAGGCCACCGATTCCGCGGCGTTGGAGCCGCACACAGATTCTACTTCATATGGTATCCGCATCAACGGAACCCCGGACTCGTCCCCAGCGACAAGTTCTGAACCCAGCGAGTCCGCGGATACCGAACTCAATCGGTTATCGATCTTCAAGTTCAGCGCCGCAGACGTCTTCCAACACTCGCCCATGGGCGACGTACTAAACTCACTAAAAAACCTATCCCTGGCAGGCGACTCGCCGCCGAGCTATGTTCGGTTCGAACTTGCGGCGGATGATGGAGAATTTTTGCTTCCCACCCGCCACCCACTTCATAGCCACTGTCGAAGACCCAACCAACATGCTTGACCTCGGCTCCGAAGACATCAATAGTATGGACGACGATGAGGGGCAAGGCCAGAACTCACTACCCGCTAGACGCAGGATGGCCACTTCATGGTACGACGTGTGTATGGTAGACACACCCAACGACGCTCTCGACGATGACAAAGAGGATCCAGTTGAGGATAAACCTCCTGGTACACAGTCCGAACACCGGCGCGCCCGGCGCCGCTCTAAGTCACGTCGCTCAAGAGAAAACAATACTAGCACCGGAGAAGATAACACTTCGGACAATGAAGACCCTGTTGAGGTAGGATCCGAACAGGAGGAACAGGAAGGCAGGCAAGACATCCCTGATGAACAGGCCACATATGGAGACTCGGAGGATAGCAATTATCTCCCACTCTCCGAGGAAGAGGAGATCCTCGGCAATGAGGATTTTATCGTGCCTAAGGAATCTCTCGAGCAGGAGCGCTTTAAACGCCGACTCATAGCCACTGCAAGGAGCCTAAGGAAGAAGCAGCTGCAGCTTCAAGCGAGCCAAGATTTGCTCAATGATAGATGGACCGAGGTCTTGGCCGCCAAAGAATACGGCCTTAGTGGCCCAGACAAAAGCCACCCCAAGAGTAGGTGGCTCCCTCAATACGATGGCAGGGCGTTGGAGCCCACACCACCATCGAATAATGCAGTAGGCCGACCACAGTTTGGTCCGGATAAAGCAGCAGCCCAAGAAGAGCACCATACCAACCCATCCGGCCGTCCAAACAAGAACAAAACAGCTCGGGGGAATACTCGCGACATCCAACAAGACCTGGAGGGTAGAACAGGACACACAAAATTGATATACAGATCGCGGGGACATGCCCCGACCGGTGATGATGGTTACCTATTCAGACACAACAGATCCGACTACACCCGGTCCAAACACCGTAAACGGAGTCCGCCGGAGGTGCTTCATAGTGTGGCACAAGATAGAGGAGCCGCACACCCTCTATGCTTCACTGACGAGGTAATGGAGCATGAATTTCCAGACGAGTTTAAACCCATTAACATCGAAACATACGATGGAACAACAGATCCCGTGGTATGGATTGAGGATTACCTCCTCCATATTCACATGGCTCGGAGACGACCTTCATGCCATTAAATACCTACGTCTCAAGCTTAAAGGGCCAGCTCGGTACTGGCTAAACAGTTTGCCAGAAAATTCTATTGGCAACTGGGAAGATTTGGAAGACGCCTTTCGAGACAACTTCCAAGGAACATATGTCTGGCCACTAGATGCCGATGACTTGAGTCATATTGTCTAGGAGCCTGGCGAGTCAGCCAGGGAGCTCTGGACTAGGTTCTTAGTCAAAAAGAACCAAATTGTTGACTGTCCGGACGCAGAAGCCCTCGCGGCCTTCAAACATAGCGTCCAGGATGAATGGCTAGCGCGTCACCTCGGCCAGGAAGGACCCAAATCCATGACAGCCCTTACCGCTCTAATGACTCACTTTTGTGCAGGAGAGGACAACTGGCTCGCTCGTAAAAGCAACAACGCCAGCGACCCGGGCACTTCCGAAATCCGAGACGCCAACGGTAAGCCACGACGAACCGAACACAACAGTCAGAATAATACTGAAAGATTACGCGACACAGCGGTCAACGCCGGATTTCACAATCTGAAACCCGGTCAACGGAAGAAGCCACTAAAGGCAAACCAGGATGAACCATCCACCCTTGATAGGATATTGGACCGACCTTGTCAGATTTACAGTCACCCTGATAAGCCAGCTAATCAGACCAACAGAAACTGTTGGGTCCTCAAGCAGGCAGGCAAGCTTAACGCCGATCACAAGGGGAGGAGGCCACCGGGCGATAAAGACGACGGAGTGGCTCGCCAGCCGAACACCAGGGGCCAGAAACAGTTTCCCTACGAAGTTCGACCACTCCCGAAATGGAAATAGCAGTTCGGCTTCCGCCACCCACCTACTATACTGGCAAGATTTACACCACGCGTACATCACTACGCACTCAAGATACCATGGGCATCGAGGGAAGCACAATACGGACAACCCTGCAAGCATTCCCGTAACGTTTTTTATCTGATTTCCTTTTTTTCTGTATCATCTCTTAAGAACAGGTGACCAACATGACAACATCTACAACGGACTCTATCGGATTTCGGATCCGTACACTCACCTAAGGGGCTACTTCCGTTAAGGATTCCCCTCCCCGAGGACGGGCGGCGCAGATGTGCGACAGGAGGTCCAAAATAACTTTTTGTAGACCACACTCTTTATTCCGAGCCTGTACTATGCCCTTTTTTCTCCATTCCAGACCCCGAGCATGTCAAATAGCCGGGTTTGTGGTTTCCCTTTTTTTATACATATATTTATCATTGGAATATTGCTCCACTCCCAGTAAACCTCATCCGAACTAATCTTTCATACTCTTTCAAGAATGAGTACGGCCTCAACGGTTGCTTTACAGATGCACCTCGGCATACCCTACCAGGGGCTCGGTATGGGAACGAATGAGTTGCCAGTAAAAGTCCGAACATCTCTATAGCGTACTTCGGCGTCGGAAGTTTGGCCTTATATGCATCAGCTCCGAATCATTGTCTTGGGTCAATAGTTGGGTTGCCCGGCTCCTGTGCTTGCTACCCTACGTTCCGCTCTATCGGCTAGGGTAGTAAAGGGAGAACTACTGCGATTGTGCCCCAGTCTAAACCGGTTGAGCACCTCAGTAAAGAAAGCCAAAAACTGACCGTCATGATGCGGCGAGAGCTGGTCAACCACTTGACGACTTATTGGAATCCTTAGCGATTCTCCATGTCACACGAGGGATCTTTTTCAGATCAAATATGTAAGGCACCACACGGCGCATACATACTAGGGGCTATGTCGTAGTCCCACCATAAAACTCCTATGGCTAAGCGAAAGTGTTAATGCCTTATAGTCCGATTGCCTGGTTCGCTGCATTATCACCTCCTTCACGGACCAAGACGTTGGATGAAGAGTGATTAAATGCCTTTTCGAACACCCCAGTACTTCCTACGAGGGGGCTGAAGCCGACGACTGGAAAACTTTCATATTATATTAAAACGGCCGCATAGGAGGAATTCAAGCTTTTGAGCAAAATATAAAAACAGATCAATTATAAAATTGTCTTATACAATTCTAATACACCTCACTCGAACATTATGTTCTTCGAGCATTGACCCTCTATCAGGCGGGTGGCTTCTAGGACGTCTCCAAAATAATGCTCCGGCTCATTACGGTCCTTGCCCTTGGTCGGACTCTTCGCCGCAACATCGACGGCCTTCATCTTCCCCCAGAACGTCTTGACTCGGGCAAAGGCCATCCGTGCACCTTCAATGCACGCGACCGCTTCACCGCGTCGATATGCGGCACCGCATCAACAAGACGCCGCACCAGGCCAAAGTAGCTCTTTGGAACAGGCTCTTTCGGCCACAACCGGATTATGACGTTCTTCATGGAGTCGCCGGATATCCTATGAAGCTCGGCCCATTGGGACATCTGTTCATTCAGCAACAGAGGGCGCTTTGATGCGCCAAATTGTGACCAGAAAAGTTTCTCCGTTGCATACCCCTCTCGTGCTTGGTAAAATTGCGCCGCATCAGAAGAACTCTTCGGCAAGTCCAAAAACTCAGCCGGAGAACTCCAGTCCTGGTTGAGCTGAGCATAGTCCGGATCGCCAAACTTAGTCTGAAGCAAAAAGGGCTTACTGGCCGCTATCTCCTTAGCCTACCGAATCTCTTCACGAGCTGCCCTAGATTCAGACCGAGCTTCACTCGCCTCTCGTACGGCCTTATCAAGTTCATCCATTTTGGCTTTACTCTCCTTCTCAAGGTATTCACAGCGGCCGGCAGTATTCTTCAATTCAAGCGCCAGTGGGGATATTTTCTCCTCGTTTTGGCGCCGACCTACTTGTTCGGCTCTTAGATCAGCCGATGCCTTCTCGGCAGCTGAATCACTACACCAGGGCTGCTCCTTGGCTGGGGCTAGCTCCGCCCGAAGAGCTTCAACGGCGGCAGCACCATCTGCACTCATGCACATTTCATATAAAACTCTTTTCGGCGTCAGGCCTAAATTACAAGCACATTGGTGTAAGGAATGATTGAAATATATACCTTGCGAGTCGTCAAGACGCCTATTGATCAATGCCAGGTCGTCCTCCGCAATATCCAGCTTTCGCTGCAGTTCAGCCACCTCCGTATTTCGGGTAGCCGTAGGAGGGGAGGAAGCCTGTATTTCAAGTTAAATCAAGGTTAGCACCTGAGCATATCTTTTTGATCCTCCGATCGCTTCCTTCGGAAGGGAATCCGAGTCCCAGGGGCTACGGCATATACAACAGGTGCATTCTGTCAATATTATCCAATTGGCAAAATTACATCACAAACCTCAAAACCACTTAGAAGGCTCGTGAAGGCCTTGTTCAATCCGCTCTTTGCGGATAGAACCTTTTTGACCACCGTAACCATCAAGGCACGGTGCTCCTCTGAAATGGACGCTTGTTGCAGCATGTCCGTCAGCATCTCCGGCACTCCGGGGTCTTCGGAAACCGCCGCCGGAGTACGACATTCCTTTGAAGGAATCTACTTACTCGCCTCCAGAATCGTCTCCGGCTGTAAACCGGACAGTTCGGGGCCGTCATTCTTGATTCCCAAACCCTGTGTGATGGAGGCACCACCTTCGGGTAACGCCTTCTTCGTTTCCTGCACTCCTTGTCGATCGGAAGGAGCCCTCCGGGACGATACCTCAAGATCATCCGCCCTGTTGGGCAAGGAGGCCGGAGAAGGCATGTCACTCTCCATCATCTCCGGAGGAAGGTCTCCCGAGGAGGAGGACGATTGAGAAACGCCAGGCGTTAACCTGCGAGGATGTACATATGTCGGATGATTACTTCACTGATAGGAAAAGGAGGAGGTATGTTTAAAGTGCCCCAGCTTCACTTACGGTTTGGCCAGAGGTTTTTCATCATCATAAAGCTCTACGGCAACATCGCTTGCCCGGCCCAAGCCGCCCGACGATGGCTTTTTTCCTCTTTTGGAAGGTTTCCCCTCCTGATCCTCAGAAGTGGCCCTCTTCTTGCCATGGAGGGTTTCCTCTGCACCTTTGCCCTCGGGCAAAAGGGTTTCAGCTTCCCCGAACACAACATCTAATTTATCCTCAGGACGGGGATCACCTCTCGTCCCCCTAATCTCGCCCCCCTCTGCAGACACTTGATACGGTGTCGGAGTCAGCATTCTCGTCAGCAGAGCGGTCGCAGAATCTTCGGGGAGGGGTGCCGGACACCAGATTAACACCGCTTTCTTTATCCAGTCCTGTATAGGGACGGATTGTTCAGTATCTTGTCAAGATATGCTTGAATAAAAGGTGTTTGGAGATCGAATACTTACCGAAGTGTCCGGATCATTGCAGTCAAGGCCAACATCTTCGGTGGTGTCCGCCCATTGCTCTCGTTCCCCGAAATATAATTTCCTCATTCCTTCGTGCGTGGTGCCGAAGAAGTGCTGAAGAGTCCGCCGCCCTTCTGGATTGAACTCCCACATACGGAGAGGTCGCCGCTGACATGGCAAGGTCCGGCGGACTAGCATTACTTGAGCGACGTTCACAAGATCGATGCCCTTCTCGGTAAGGCTTCGAATGCGACTCTGCAGAGTCTGCACTTCATTGGCGGATCCCCATTCCAATCCCTTATTGATCCATGAATCAAGCTGGATTGGAGGGCCGGGTCGGAACGCAGGCATAGCCGCCCACCTGGAGCCACGCGGCTCGTTGATATAGAACCACCCCTGCTGCCATAAGTCAGAAGACTTGGCGAAAGATCCTTCAAACCAAATCGCGCCGGCAAGCTTGCCTATTATGACGCTGCCGCACTCTGCTTGCTCCTCCTCCGTCACATGCGGCCTCACATCAAAGGTCTTGAGCCACAAACAAAAGTGCGGAGGAGTCTGGAGGAAGGCCTCACACGTGACGATAAATGTCGAGATGAGGAGAATAGAGTCCGGGGCCAGATCGTGAAAATCTTGCCCATAGTGGAACATGAGCCCCCGGACGAAGGGGTTAAGCGCGAACCCTAACCCACGGAGGAAGTGGGACACAAATACTACCCTCTCACCGGATTTGGGGGTAGGAATAACCTGCCCCTTTGCAGGAAGCCGATGAAGGATTTCTGGGGTGAGATGCCTCGCCGCGCGGAGCTTTGCAATATCCTCCTCCGTGACAGAAGAAGCCACCCACCGACCTGGACGGACGGATCCAGACATGATTGGGGCTGGTGGAGATTCGAACCCGAGGGTTAGAACTCGAGGTGGTTGGGGTTGAGGAAGAAGCAAGCGCAAAAGAAAAAGACGAGACTGGGTCCCTATATAAAGGCCCCGAATACTAAGCGTCTCCCCTGGGTCTCGAAACTTACCTATCCCCAAAGAGTTGTACCCAGGGGATGGTTGGGTTATCCACACCTGCATTAATGAAAATCCCGTGAATAAGGGGACACGATCTCTGCTTTGACAAGACGTGCCAGTAAAACCGCGTCCCCAGACGTGAAGCGACAGGCTAGCCAACGGTTGGAAATAATAAACGGGCAGGCGTGATGCAATGTCATAAACAATTGTCAGCGGATTGGACTCGTGGAATATTATATTCTCTACAATTGTATGCACAGGTCCGGATAATCATTCGAAGACTATCTTGGAGTTCGGAAAAAGGGGAACCCGCCTTGCAATGTCGAAGACAATCTGCGTGCCGGACTCCTCGTCATTGAAGCCAGGTTCAGGGGCTACTGAGGGAGTCCTGGACTAAGGGGTCCTCGGGCGTCCGGCCTGTTATCCATTACGGCGGACTGATGGGCTGTGAAGACATGAAGGCCGAAGACTGTACCCGTTTCCGGATTTGACTCTACTTGGCGTGGAAGGCAAGCTTGGCGACCAAAGATTCCTTCTTATGTAACCGACTCCATGTAACCCTAGATCTCTCCGGTGTCTATATAAACCGGAGAGCGTAGTCCGGATGGATACACACATTACCATAGTCATATAGGCTAGACTTTTAGGGTTTAGCCATTACGATCTCGTGGTAGATCAACTCTGGTAATACTCATATTCATCAAGATCAATCAAGCAGGAAGTAGGGTATTACCTCCATCGAGAGGGCCCGAACCTGGGTAAACATCGTGTCCCCCGTCTCCTGTTACCATCGAGCCTAGACGCATAGTTCGGGACCACCTACCCGAGATCCGCCGGTTTTGCCACCGACAACAACACATTACAACATATAGCTAGTTCAACTTCATAAGAACAATATATTCATTTCCCTAATCGAGATCATCCAGGCTCGTCTTATCCACCTCTGCTTTCAGTTCAGTAAGAACCCGTTTTGCACGGGCCAACTGGGAAAGTGCCTCCTCCTTCGCCAACACCATCTTAGCAAAGTCTGATTTAAAAAATCTGAGCTCATTCTCCACCTTCAACTTTTTATCCCGTATCTTGAAATATGCTTCAGTGTTGAGAAGACTTTCTCTAAGCATACGTGTGTTCTCTTCCTCATACATGCTCCAGAGCTTCGCTAGGCACATCTTCAAAGACTGTGGCCACTCTTGATCAACCCACTCCAGGTAAGAACACTTATGTTCATCCTATAATATTTAAAACTAGATCAATAACAATTGTAGGGGAAATGGGTTTAGCAGCATACAAAATCACCAATGCTTTTTTTTGAAAAATTGAAGAAACATGTTAATTATGACATATCTTCTCAAAAAGATCAATGTGCAAATGAAATAATTGGTACTGAGACAACAACCAAATTCTGGAACATCAGAAGCTATAATTAACTACAACGACACTACATGTTATTACTCATGTACAATAAATAACAAATTGAACATTTTATGAGGAAGGTAAATATAACTGCAACAACATAGCGACAGTGTTTGGATGACAGCAAATTGATACTAACAGGTGTGTACATCCACAAATTTAGTAACATATAACTAATAGCACTAAGGCCGTCCACTATGTATGCCAAAACTGGGGTAAAGACAACTGTTGCTACATCTCGCACCGGTGCCCTGCACTGGCGAGCCGATGCAGCGGAAAAAAATCAGGGACCCGGACTCCGGAGCACGTAGTTGCTCCGATGCCCAGTTCCTTCGTGCCATAAAGATTTAGTATTTTACTGCTTGGCTGCTCGGATGTGTGGACCAAAGTTGGTTGCACAAACTGCTGAAGCGGTGCCAAATAATTTTGTAATGGCACCGCTGATGAGATGGCAACAATTTAAGATACTAGGTACAAACTGTGACACTGTCTTAGGATGCGTTTGGTTGAAGGTGTGGTATGAATGGGTTGGGACCGTGATAGTGTCTGAATCACATCTAACAAATGATTTGTAACAGCGAAAGAGGGTCTAACCTTCTCTGCACATGACAGAAACTTCCTCCCACTGTCCACAGAATCAAGCGCAACTAGCTTCACGCATGGAGATTGATGGTGACAACAAGCAGATAGTTCTTCAGCCACCCCGCTCTATTCGTTGCCACTAATGATCCTAGGGAGCTACAAGAGGAAGAAATGACTCAAATCGACCGCCGTGTAAAAATCTTTCATTCCAAGTCATAGCCCAAGAGACAGAAGAGAGGCATACCCGAGTGGTGAACGAGTACTCGCCGGAGGAGGAACCGCCGGAGAGGTCTTTGAAGAAGACCATGGCGACCCCGGCTGTAGGATGCGAGACGGCGAGAGCGAGGAAGCGGCTATAGCTTAGCAAGGAAGGAAGGAGGAAACAAGGGAAATATGACTTGGGGTCAGGGAGAAAAGGGGGTGGGGAAGGGGGAAGGGGGGCGGGGGTAGATATTTTGGCGGCAGGCCAAAATTTTGGAAATGTGGAGGGAAACTTTGCGCGCGGTGCCGCCGGACCATTCACTTTGAACGATTGTGTGCATCGCAAATGATTCTTCTGCTTTACGCGCATGGGATGAGTTTGATAATTGAAATTTTGGTGGAAATTTCCTCGGGTACGTCATTGCATAATTTAACATCGCTTGCTAATTTGGGCACACAAAAGAGCATATAGCAGACAGACCACACTTACTGAATCAAGCAATTTTAGTAATTACATAGAGCCAATTGACCTAAACATTGCTCTAACAAAAGACCAGCATTAAAAACAAAGCCTAAGTACCCATAATTTTAACAAATCCGCCGCCGCGCCGGCCTATGCATCGCCATTGTGAGATGAGACGTCGATGACTTGTCCTGGCGACCTGCCGCCGTTGGTGGACTCCGCGTCCCCCCTGCTGAAGTCAACCGCGTCCTCGTCCTCGTCCTCGGCGCCGCCCTCAAGGTTGTAGTACTCGTAGTAGTGGCTGCGCCAGAGCTCGTGTTGGTACTCCATCGCCGATTCCTCGACGGACAGACTCTTCTCTACCTCGACCTCGGGCACTGATGTCTACTACGCAACCTTCTTCTTGTAGACGTTGTTGGGCCTCCAAGTGCAGAGGTTTGATTTCCCTCAAGTGGATGACCTAAGGTTTATCAATCCATGGGAGGCGTAGGTTGAAGATGGTCTCTCTCAAACAACCCTGCAACCAAATAACAAAGAGTCTCTTGTGTCCCCAACACACCCAATACAATGATAAATTGTATAGGTGCACTAGTTTGGCGAAGAGATGGTGATACAAGTGCAATATGGATGATAGATATAGGTTTTGTAATCTGAAAATATAAAAACAGCAAGGTAACTAATGATAAAAGTGAGCACAAACGGTATTGCAATGCTAGGAAACAAGGCCTAGGGTTCATACTTTCACTAGTGCAAGTTCTCTCAACAATAATAACATAACTGGATCATATAACTATCCCTCAACATGCAAGAAAGAGTCACTCCAAAGTCACTAATAGCGGAGAACAAACAAAGAGATTATTGTAGGGTACGAAACCACCTCAAAGTTATTCTTTCGGATCGATCTATTCAAGAGTTCGTACTACAATAACACCTTAAGACACAAATCAACCAAAACCCTAATGTCACCTAGATACTCCAATGTCACCTCAAGTATCCGTGGGTATGATTATACGATATGCATCACACAATCTCAAATTCATCTATTGAACCAACACAAAGAACTTCAAAGAGTGCCCCAAAGTTTCTACCGGAGAGTCAAGACAAAAACGTGTGCCAACCCCTATGCATAAGTTCACAATGTTATGAACCCGCAAGTTGATCACCAAAACATACATCAAGTAGATCACGTGAATATCCCATTGTCACCACAGATAAGCACATGCAAGACATACATCAAGTGTTCTCAAATCCTTAAAGACTCAATCCGATAAGATAACTTCAAAGGGAAAACTCAATCCATTACAAGAGAGTAGAGGGGGAGAAACATCATAAGATCCAACTATAATAGCAAAGCTTGTGATACATCAAGATCATACCACCTCAAGAACACGAGAGAGAGAGAGAGAGAGAGAGAGATCAAACACATAGCTACTGGTACATACCGTCAGCCCTGAGGGTGAACTACTCCCTCCTCGTCAAGGAGAGCGCCGGGATGATGAAGATGGCCACCGGTGATGGATCCCCCCTCCGGCAGGGTGCTGGAACAGGGTCCCGATTAGTTTTGGGTGGCTACAGAGGCTTGCGGCGGCGGAACTCCCGATCTAGGTTTCTTTCTAGAAGTTTCTGTATATATAAGAGGTTTTGGCGTCGGAAACAAGTCAGGGGGGTCTCCGGGCTGTCCACGAGGTAGGGGGGCGCGCCCAAGGGGGTGGGCGAGCCCCCACCCTCGTGGGAAGCCTGGGACACTTCCGGTCCATCTACGATGCTCCGTGGGCTTCTTCTGGTCGAAAAATGATCTCCGTCAAATTTCAGCTCAATTGGACTCCGTTTGGTTTTCCTTTTCTGCGATACTCAAAAACAAGGAAAAAATAGAAACTCGCACTGGGCTCTAGGTTAATAGGTTAGTCCCAAAAATCTTATAAAATAGCATATAAATGCATATAAAACATCCTAGAAGGATAATATAATAGCATGAATACTTCATAAATTATAGATACATTGGAGACGTATCAGCATCCCCAAGCTTAATTCCTGCTTGTCCTCGAGTAGGTAAATGATAAAAGAAATAATTTATGAAGTGTGAATGCTAGCAGGTGCACAAGTTTGATCAATGATAATTTCAATCACCTTTTCTAGCATCATTATATGTCATAACAGTAGCTCATATCATAAAGCTTCTCATGATCAAGTAACAAGGTATTCACATGTTAAAGTATAGATCATAAAATTTCTTGAAAACTAACAAACAGTTCTCAGTCATCAAACAATTGCAATTCATCTTATTTTCAGGAAGGGTCTATGTAAGAGCTTTGTTTTAGCAAATCCCACATACTCAACTATCATATAGTCTTCCATGATTGCTACCACTCAAAGCATATTTTTAGAACAAATAGCATCCATTGAACACAGAGAAAGATAGGGGCTTAATGTTTCGCCTCCCAACTTATTTATCATATAGATAATTGTCAACAATAATAATTCATGATCAAATATATTTGAATGGCCATATATGCTTAGATCTTTCTCCACCACATGATGCTTGCCAAGTAAAAAGTAGGTTGGAATGAGAAGGAATACTGCCTACTCTTGCATAAAAGTAAAAGATAGGCCCTTCGCAGAGGGAAGCAGGGATTTGCAGAGGTGCCAGAGCTCGAAGCTAAAACAGAGATGAAAATAATTTTGAGAGGGATGCTTTCATTGTCAACATAACGACCAAGAGTTCCCAATATCTTCCATACTAGATACATTATAGGAAGTTCCCAAACAGAAAGGTAAAGATTTTACTCCCCCTCCACCAACAATCACACTCCATGGCTTGTCCGAAACAACGGGTGCCGTCCAACTATCAACAATCCTGGGGGAGTTTGTTTAAATTATTTGCGAATTTGTTTTTGATCTTTTGATCATAGGACTGGGCATCCCAGTTACCAGCCATTTTCTCGTGAATGATGAGCGGAGTCCACTCATCGTGAGAATAACCCACCTAGCATGGAAGATACTCACAACCCCTAGTCGCTACATGAGCGATTCAGGCATACAAAACAGATTATTATTTGAAGGTTTAGAGTTTGGCACATGCAAATTTACTTGGAACGGCAGGTAAATACCGCATATAGGTAGATATGATGGACACTCATGGAATAAAGTTGGTTCAAGGAATTTGGATGCACAAGCAATATTCCCGCTTAGTACAGATATTTTGGCTAGCAAAGGATTCTAAATAGCAAGCACCACATGTTAGAGGATCCATAACAATATAACTTATACAAATATACCCAAGCATAACTCATTAAGTTGTCTTCCTTGTCCAACTTCAACTAATTTGATCAAGTTTGAAAATAATTAATGGGGATCACAATCATAGAAGATGTCCAAGATAGTATATTTATATGTGAAATCTCTCTTCCTTCAATATTCTTTCATGAATTTTTCATATGACCAATACAATGTTTGCTAACCTTCAAAAAATTTACCACCTCTACTTCTTATATGTGAAGGCATTACTCCCCATGGGAAAGGCATATGAAACATATATAATTTCAGATTTATGACATTCAAATCATTCAACCATTTACTCATAGGACATAAGTGAAGCACATGAGTAAATGACAAACTACTCCAAAAAGATATAAGTGAAGATCAATGAGTAGTCGAATAATTATGTAACTATGTGAAAAGACTCTCTAACATTTAAGAATTTCAGATCTTGGTATTTAATTCAAACAGCAAGCAAAACAAAAGAAAATAAAATGACGCTCCAAGCAAAACACATATCATGTGGTGAATAAAAATATAGATCCAAGTAAAGTTACCGATGAACGAAGACGAAAGAGGGGATGCCACCCGGGGCATCCCCAAGCTTAGGCTTTTGGTTGTCCTTAAATATTACCTTGGGGTGCCTTGGGCATCCCCAAGCTTAGGCTCTTTCTACTCCTTATTCCATAGTCCATCGAATCTTTACCCAAAACTTGAAAACTTCACAACACAAAACTCAACAGAAAATCTTATGAGCTCCGTTAGCGAAAGAAAACAAACCACCACTTAAAGGTACCGTAATGAACTCATTCTTTATTTATATTCGTGTTAAACCTACTGTATTCCAACTTCTCTATGGTTCATACCCGCCGATACTAGCCATAGATTCATCAAAATAAGCAAACAACACATGAAAAACAGAATCTGTCATAAACAGAACAGTCTGTAGTAATCAGTATCTAACGCAAACTTCTGTAACTCAGAAAAATCTACCAAACTAGGACGACCTAGATAATTTGTTTATTGATCTACTGCAATTGGAATCAGTATTTTATCTCTTTCTGGTGATTTTTAACAATTGTTTTCGTGAGCAGAAAGTTTCTGTCTTTTTCAGCAAGATCAAATAATTGTCATCCAAGAAGATCCTATAGGTCTTACTTGGCACAAACACTAATTAAAACATAAGACCACATCTAACCAGAGGCTAGATGTTTTATTTATTACTAAACAGGAACAAAAATCAAGGAACAAAAATAAAATTGGGTTGCCTCCCAGCAAGCGCTAACGTTTAACGCCCCTAGCTAGGCATGATGATTTCAATGATGCTCACCTAAAAGATAAGAATTGAAACATAAAGAGAGCATCATGAAGAATATGACTAGCACATTTAAAGTCTAACCCACTTCCTATGCATAGGGATTTTGTGAGCAAACAACTTATGGCAACAATAATCAACTAGCATAGGAAGCATAACTTCATGATTTTCAACACATAGAGAGGAAACTTTATATTATTGCAATATGTAGAAGCATATGATCCTCTCTCATAATAATTTTCAGTAGCATCATGAATTAATTCAACCATATAACCAGCACATAAAGCATTCTTTTCATGATCTACTTGCATAGAAAATTTAGTACTCTCCACATAAGCAAATTTATTTTCATCAATAGTAGTGGGAGTAAACTCAACAAAATAACTATCATCTGAAGCATAATCCAATTGAAAATTAAAATCATGATGACAAGTTTCATGGTTATCTTTATTCTTTATAGCATACATGTCATCACAATAATCATCATAAATAGGAGGCATGCTTTCATCATAATAAATTTGCTCATCAAAACTTGGGGGACGAAAAATCTCATCTTCATGAAACATAGCATCGCCAAGCTTGTGGCTTGGCATATCATTAGCTTCATGGGTATTCAAAGAATTCATACTAACAACATTGCAATCATGCTCATCATTCACATATTTTATGCCAAGCATTCTATGTAATTCTTCTTCTAGTACTTGAGAACAATTTTCCTTCCCATCATTTTCACGAAAGACATTAAAAAGATGAAGCATATGAGGCACCCTTAATTCCATTTTTTTGTTGTTTTCTCTTATAAACTAAACTAGTGCTAAAACAAGAAATTAAAAGATTCGATTGCAAGCTCTAAAGATATACCTTTAAGCATTCACCTCCCCGGCAACGGCGCCAGAAAAGAGCTTGATGTCTACTACGCAACCTTCTTCTTGTAGACGTTGTTGGGCCTCCAAGTGCAGAGGTTTGTAGGACAGTAGCAAATTTCCCTCAAGTGGATGACCTAAGGTTTATCAATCCATGGGAGGCGTAGGTTGAAGATGGTCTCTCTCAAACAACCCTGCAACCAAATAACAAAGAGTCTCTTGTGTCCCCAACACACCCAATACAATGATAAATTGTATAGGTGCACTAGTTCGGCGAAGAGATGGTGATACAAGTGCAATACGGATGATAGATATAGGTTTTTGTAATCTGAAAATATAAAAACAGCAAGGTAACTAATGATAAAAGTGAGCACAAACGGTATTGCAATGCTAGGAAACAAGGCCTAGGGTTCATACTTTCACTAGTGCAAGTTCTCTCAACAATAATAACATAACTGGATCATATGACTATCCCTCAACATGCAACAAAGAGTCACTCCAAAGTCACTAATAGCGGAGAACAAACGAAGAGATTATTGTAGGGTACGAAACCACCTCAAAGTTATTCTTTCGTATCGATCTATTCAAGAGTTCATACTAGAATAACACCTTAAGACACAAATCAACCAAAACCCTAATGTCACCTAGATACTCCAATGTCACCTCAAGTATCCGTGGGTATGATTATACGATATGCATCACACAATCTCAAATTCATCTATTCAACCAACACAAAGAACTTCAAAGAGTGCCCCAAAGTTTCTACCGGAGAGTCAAGACGTAAACATGTGCCAACCCCTATGCATAAGTTCACAATGTTACAGAACCCGCAAGTTGATCACCAAAACATACATCAAGTAGATCACGTAAATATCCCATTGTCACCACAGATAAGCACATGCAAGACATACATCAAGTGTTCTCAAATCCTTAAAGACTCAATCCGATAAGATAACTTCAAAGGGAAAACTCAATCCATTACAAGAGAGTAGAGGGGGAGAAACATCATAAGAACCAATTATAATAGCAAAGCTCACGATACATCAAGATCGTACCACCTCAAGAACACGAGAGAGAGGGAGAGATCAAACACATAGCTACTGGTACATACCCTCAGCCGCGAGGGTGAACTACCCCCTTATCGTCATGGAGAGCGCCGGGATGATGAAGATGGCCACCGGTGATGGATCCCCCCTTCGGCAGGGTGCCGGAACAGGGTTCCGATTGGTTTTTGGTGGCTACAGAGGCTTGCGGCGATGGAACTCCCGATCTAGGTTTCTTTCTGGAAGTTTCTGTATATATAAGAGGTTTTGGCGTCGGGAACAAGTCAGGGGGGTCTCCGGGCTGTCCACGAGGCTGGGGGCGCGCCCAGGGGGGTGGGCGCGCCCCCCACCCTCGTGGGAAGCCCGAGACTCTTCTCGTCCATCTCCGCTGCTCCGTGGGCTTCTTCTAGTCCAAAAATGATCTCCGTCAAATTTCAGCTCAATTGGACTCCGTTTGGTTTTCCTTTTCTGCGATACTCAAAAACAAGGAAAAAGCAGAAATTGGCACTGGGCTCTAGGTTAATAGGTTAGTCCCAAAAATCATATAAAATAGCATATAAATGCATATAAAACATCCTAGAAGAATAATATAATAGCATGAATACTTCATACATTATAGATAGGTTGGAGACGTATCAGCCACGCGCAACTCCTCCTCCTGGCGCTCCTCAATCTCCGCCGCCTCCTGCATCTCTAGCTCCCGCTCGACAACCTTATGAGGAAGCAGGTGCTCCATGGCCACCGCCGCCTTTTCAGACATGGGTTGCATGGTAGAGTCCGAGGTGGCCTGGAATATCTTGGCGTGTGCATCCTCGATCTTGGCGTGGATGGCCTCGACCCGGGCCAGGGTGACATCAGTGGCATCGACGGCAGCTCGAGCGCTCTTAGCGTTTGCCGCCACCATCGCAGCAGCAGCAGCCGTCTCAGCTCCTACACCTGCCCTGTCGGCTACCGTAGACACCCTCTCGGCAGAAGCGGCGGCGCTCAATGCAGATGCGGTGGCACTCTCGGCGTAGGCGGCCGCGCTCTCGGCGCAGGCGGCAGCGCTCGGGGAGGGGGGACGCGGCCATCGTACGGGCCTTCATGAAGCGTTTCCATGGCTTCATCTTTGCAAGAAGGGGGTGCGGGAATGGGGATCGGGGTTCGTGGATTCGGGGGTTGCTGGCACTAGAGCAGACGAGCCGGCGAAGCTTAAGGAGGGAGACTTAAATAGACCCAGATATTTTCATTGCAAACGGTTCCTAGAAAACAACTATGTGTGATGTTGTAGATATTTTTTATTAGCTGGGAAAGACGAATTTGGAGTAAAGTGCCAACTGATGGTGTTTTAAATGAACGAGAAATATTGTAGTACTAATACAACTGTCATGTCAAAATTTGGAAAATTTCAGGGGTCATTTGACCTTTTAAGACATTTAAGTGATTTTCTAACAATTTAATGACCGTAATTCAAATTTGAATTACATCTACATGCAAAGCCTAACCAAAACGGTTTGAAAAACCATATCTGTGTACTTGTGTGCGAGTTAATTCCATGTGCAGTAAATTAGAAGGAATTTTCAAACATATTGGTCTCACGACATGGACAAATGCATACGTATGCAAGGAGTGCCATCAGAAAAACATGAAACCTTACTTGATTTAATGTCATGCCACCAAGATGATGTGGTAAAGAAATTGGCATGTTTGATGAACGTTTGGGCACACACCCCTCACAAATCGGAGAACCTCGCTAGAAGGTTCGTGGTTCCGAGAGGGAACAATGCATGTTTGATGACGAACAGGAGATAGCTTCCTCTTACGGGCTTCAACTTTTTTCTTACATTTAACATGCACTAATACAAGTGTCATGTGAAAATTTTGAAAAATTCAGGGGTCATTTGACCTTTTAAAGACATTTAAGTGATTTTCTGACCATTTAATGACCGTAATTCAATTTGAACTACATCTACATGCAGGGCCTAACCATAACGGTTAGAAAAATCATATTTTTTGTGTACTTGTGTGCGAGTTAATTCCATGTGCAGTAAATTAGAAGGAATTTTCAAACATATTGGTCTCATGACATGGACACAGGCATACGGATGCAAGGAGTGCCATGGCATTTTAATTCCAAAAATAAAAAAATGATCAGAAAAACATGAAACCTTGCTTGATTTATTGTCATGCCACCAGGATGATGTGGTAAAGAAATTGGCATGTTTGACGAACGTTTGGACACACACCCCTCACAAACCGGAGCAACGCATTAGAAAGTTCAGGGTTCCGAGAGGGAACAATGCATGTTTGATGACGAATAGCCGATAGCTTCCTCTTATGGCCTTCAAACTTTTTCCTACGTTTAACGTGCACTAATACAACTGTTATGTGAAAATTCGGAAAAAATCAGGGGTCATTTGACCTTTTGAAGACATTTACGTGATTTTCTAACCATTTAATGACCGTAATTCAAATTTGAACTACATCTACATGCAACGCCTAACCGTAACGGTTTGAAAAATCATATTTTTGTGTACTTGTGTGCGAGTTAATTCCATGTGCATTAAATTAGAAGGAATTTTCAAACGTATTAGTCTCAAGGCATGGGCACATGCATACGTATGCATGGAGTGCCGTGGCATTTTAATTCCAAAAAATAAAAAAATGATCAGAAAAACATGAAACCTTCCTTGATTTAATGTCCTGCCAAGAAGATGATGTGGTAAAGAAATTGGCATGTTTGACGAACGTTTGGACACACACCCCTCACAAACCGGAGCAACTTGCTAGAGGGTTCGTGGTTCCGAGAGGGAACAATGCATGTTTGATGACGAACGGGAGATAGCTTCCTCTTACGGCCTTCAATTTTTTTCCGAGGTTTAACATGCACTAATACAACTGTCTTGTGAAAATTTGGAAAAATTCAGGGTCATTTGACCTTTTGAAGACATTTAAGTGATTTTCCAACCATTTAATGACCGTAATTCAAATTTGAACTACATCTAAATGCAACACCTAATCATAACGGTTTGAAAAATCATATTTTTTGTGTACTTCTGTGCAACTTAATTCCATGTGCAGTAAATTAGAATGTATTTTCAAACATATTGGTCTGAGGCATGGGCACATGCATGGAGTGCCATGGCATTTTAATTCCAAAAAAAATTAAAAAATGATCAGAAAAACATGAAACCTTGCTTGATTTAATGTCATGCCACCAAGATGATGTGGTAAAGAAATTGGCATGTTTGACGAATGTTTGGACACACCCCTCACAAACCGGAGCAACTCGTTAGAAGGTTCGTGGTTCCGAGAGAGAACAATGCATGTTTGATGGCGAAGAAAGATAGCTTCCTCTTACGGCCTTCAAATTTTTTCCTACGTTTAACGTGCATTAATACAACTGTCATGTGAAAATTTGGAAAATTTCAGGGGTCATTTGACCTTTTAAAGAAATTTAAGTGATTTTCTAACCATTTAATAACCGTAATTCAAATTTGAACCACATCTACATGCAACGCCTAACCATAACGGTTTGAAAAATCATATTTTTGTGTACTTGTGTGCGAGTAAATTCCATGTGCAGTAAATTAGAAGGAATTTTGAAACATATTGGTCTCAAGGCATGGGCACATGCATGGAGTGCCATGGCATTTTAATTCCAAAAAATTAAAAAATGATCAGAAAAACATGAGACCTTGCTTGATTTAATGTCATGCCACGAAGATGATGTGGTTAAGAAATTGGCATGTTTGACGAACGTTTGGGCACACACCCCTCACAAACCGGAGAACCTCGCTAGAAGGTTCGTGGTTCCGAGAGGGAACAATGCATGTTTGATGACGAACGGGAGATTGCTTCTTCTTCCGGCCTTCAACTTTTTTCTTATGTTTAACATGCACTAATACAACTGTCATGTGAAAATTTGGAAAAATTCAGGGGTCATTTGACCTTTTAAAGACATTTAAGTGATTTTATGACCATTTAATGACCGTAATTCAAATTTGAACTACATCTACATGCAACGGCTAACCATAACGGTTAGAAAAATCATATTTTTGTGTACTTGTGTGCGAGTTAATTCCATGTGCAGTAAATTAGAAGGAATTTTCAAACATATTGGTCTCATGAAATGGACACATGCTATGTATGCAAGGAGTGCCATGGCATTTTAATTCCAAAAAATACAAAAATGATCAGAAAAACATGAAACCTTGCTTGATTTAATGTCATGCCACCAAGATGATGTGGTACAGAAATTGGCATGTTTGACGAACGTTTGGACACACACCCCTCACAAACCGGAGCATTTTTAGAAAGTTCATGGTTCCGAGAGGGAACAATGCATGTTTGATGACGAATAGGAGATAGCTTCCTCTTACGGCCTTCAATTTGTTTCCTACATTTAACGTGCACTAATACAACTGTCATGTGAAAATTTGGAAAAATTCAGGGTCATTTGACCTTTTGAAGACATTTAAGTGATTTTCTAACCATTTAATGACCGTAATTCAAATTTGAACTACATCTAAATGCAACGCCTAATCATAACAGTTTGAAAAATCATATTTTTTGTGTACTTGTGTGCGATTTAATTCCATGTGTAGTAAATTAGAAGTTATTTTCAAACATATTGGTCTCAAGGCATGGGCACATGCATGGAGTGCCATGGCATTTTAATTCCAAAAAATAAAAAATGATCAGAAAAACATGAAACCTTGCTTGATTTAAATGTCATGCCACCAAGATGATGTGATAAAGAAATTGGCATGTTTGACGAACGTTTGGACACACACCCCTCACAAACCGGAGCAACTCGCTAGAAGGTTCGTGGTTCCAAGAGGGAATAATGCATGTTTGATGACGAACGAAGATAGCTTCCTCTGACGGCCTTCAAATTTTTTCCTACGTTTAATGTGCATTAATACAACTGTCATGTGAAAATTTGGAAAATTTCAGGGGTCATTTGACCTTTTAAAGACATTTAAGTGATTTTCTAACCATTTAATGACCGTAATTCAAATTTGAACTACATCTACATGCAACGCCTAACCATAACGGTTTGAAAAATCATATTTTTGTGTACTTATGTGCGAGTTAATTCCATGTGCAGTAAATTAGAAGGAATTTTCGAACATATTGGTTTCACGACATGGACACATACATGGAGTGCCATGGCATTTTAATTCCAAAAAATTAAAAAAATCAGAAAAACATGAAACGTTGCTTGATTTAATGTCATGCCACCAAGATGATGTGGTTAAGAAATTGGCATGTTTGACGAACGTTTGGGCACACACCCCTCACAAACCGGAGAACCTCGCTAGAAGGTTCGTGGTTCCGAGAGGGAACAATGCATGTTTGATGACGAACGGGAGATAGCTTCCTCTTACGGCCTTCAACTTTTTTATTACGTTTAACGTGTACTAATACAACTGTCACGTGAAAATTTGGAAAAATTCAGGGGTCATTTGACGTTTTAAAGACATTTAAGTGTTTTTCTAACCATTTAATGACCGTAATTCAAATTTGAACTACATCTACATGCAACGCCTAACCATAACGGTTAGAAAAATCATATTTTTGTGTACCTGTGTGCGAGTTAATTCCATGTGCAGTAAATTAGAAGGAATTTTCAAACATATTGGTCTCACGACATGGGCACATGCATATGTATGCAAGGAGTGCCATGGCATTTTTATTCCAAAAAATATAAAAATGATCAGAAAAACATGAAACCTTGCTTGATTTAATGTCATGGCACCAGGATGATGTGGTAAAGAAATTGGCATGTTTGACGAACGTTTGGACACACACCCCTCACAGACCGGAGCAACTCATTATAAAGTTCATGGTTCTGAGAGGGAACAATGCATGTTTGATGACGAATAGGAGATAGCTTCCTCTTACGGCCTTCAATTTTTTTCCTACGTTTAACATGCACTAATACAACTGTCATTTGAAAATTTGGAAAAATTCAGGGGTCATTTGACCTTTTAAAGACATTTACGTGATTTTCTAACCATTTAATGACCGTAATTCAAATTTGAACTACATGTAAATGCAACGCCTCACCATAACGGTTGGAAAAATCATATTTTTTGTGTACTTGTGTGCGACTTAATTCCATGTGCAGTAAATTAGAAGATATTTTCAAACATATTCGTCTCAAGGCAGGGGCACATGCATGGAGTGCCATGGCATTTTAATTCCAAAGTAATTAAAAAATGATCAAAAAAACATGAAACCTTGCTTGATTTAATGTCATGCCACCAAGATGATGTGGTAAAGAAATTGGCATGTTTGACGAACGTTTGGACACACACCCTCACAAACCGGGGCAACTCGCTAAAAGGTTCGTGGTTCCGAGAGGGAACAATGCATGTTTGATGACGAACTGGAGATAGCTTCCTCTTACGACCTTCAAATTTTTTCCTATGTTTAACGTGCACTAATTCAACTGTCATGTGAAAATTTGGCAAATTTCAGGGGTCATTTGACCTTTTAAAGACATTTAAGTGATTTTTTTAACCATTTAATGACCGTAATCCAAATTTGAACTACATCAACATGCAACGCCTAACCATAACGGTTTGAAAAATCATATTTTTGTGTACTTGTGTGCGAGTTAATTCCATGTGCAGTAAATTAGAAGGAATTGTCCAACATATTGGTCTCAAGGCATGTGCACATGCATAGAGTGCCATGGCATTTTAATTCCAAAAAATAAAAAAATGATCAGAAAAACATGAAACCTTGCTTGATTAAATATCATGCCACCAAGATGATGTGGTAAAGAAATTGGCATGTTTGACGAATGTTTGGACCCACACCCTCACAAACCGGAGCAACTCGCTAGAAGGTTCGTGATTCCGAGAGGGAACAATGCATGTTTGATGACGAACGAAGATAGCTTCCTCTTACGGCCTTCAAATTTTTCCTACGTTTAACGTGCATTAATACAACTGTCACGTGAATATTTGGAAAGTTTCAGGTGTCATTTGACCTTTTAAAGACATTTAAGTGATTTTCTAACCATTTAATGACCGTAATTCAAATTTGAACTACATCTACATGCAACGCCTATCCATAACGGTTTGAAATATCATATTTTTGTGTACTTGTGTCCGAGTTAATTCCATTTGCAGTAAATTAGAAGGAATTTTCAAACATATTGGTCTCAAGGCATGGCAAGATGCATGGAGTGCAATGGCATTTTAATTCCAAAAAATTAAAAGATGATCAGAAAAACATGAAACCTTGCTTGATTTAATGTCATGCCACCAAGATGATGTGCTAAAGAAATTGGCATGTTTGACGAATGTTTGGACACACACCCCTCACAAACCGGAGCAAATCGCTAGAAGGTTTGTGGTTCCGAGAGGGAACAATGCATGTTTGATGACGAATGGGAGATAGCTTCCTCTTACGACCTTCAAATTTTTTCCTACGTTTAAAGTGCACTTATACAACTGTCATGTGAAAATTTGGAAAATTTCAGGGGTCATTTGGCCTCTTAAAGATATTTAATTGATTTTCTAACCTTTTAATGACCGTAATTCAAATTTGAACTACATGTACATGCAACACGTAACCATAACGGTTCAAAAAAAATCATATTTTTGTGTTCTTGCGTGCGAGTTAAAAAATCATCAGACGATGTAAATATCTGGTGTTGAAAAAAGAAAATGTAAAGATGTGGCAAGACAACTGGCCCCCACACGATTGGCACTCTATCTCGCGGCTCGAGGTTTGGTAGGTGATTGGCGGGGATCATTAATCAGACACAGTTCTGTATTGGAAACCGTGAGCTATTATGTTCACACACGGATTTTGCTGCAGGAATCATGTGTAATTCAAACTACAGTACTCGTAAATTCCGGCGACCGGCATGTGTGCTGTCCCCGTCGATCTAGATTCCGGCCGCCAATAAATACTACCTTGCTCACGTCATCCCGCCTGCATTCTCATCTACATCCTCCCCTCGCTCTCTCTCTCTCTCTCTCTCTCTCTCTCTCTCTCTCTCTCTCTCTCAAATCTCTGCCATGGCGCCGCCGGTCTGCCCACGTGCTGACGAGGAGTCGCCGCCCCCCGAGGAAGCTCACTCGATTAGCAGCGACGAGGACCCCTACGCGCCGCCTGATGAGGTTGCGCCGGACCCCCCAACTTTGGATTGGTTTTGGGGCCAGTACAATCTTTGTCTGTGGAAGTCGCTGCCGCCGGCTGAGAAAGCCAGGCAAGTGGCATTCAAGAAGGAGATGGCGGAGGAGGAAGCCAGGTACCAGGCGACCTGTGAAGCCCGTGATGCTTCCTAGAAAAAGGAGGCGGCGGAGCTTTGGGGACGGGCGCGTCGTCGTGTCGAGGAGGTGTACGAAGATAGGTACTTTGCGAGGAAGGTCATAGGCGCTGGGCGCCTCGTCGCTGCGTGGAGGTGGGCTGATAAGCTCCAGCGTTCCACCGATGAGGAGCTCCGGTAGGCGCCCAACGAAATGGCAAGATCAGCCGCGCGCGTCCGCCAGCAAGAGGCAGATCGGTACGTCAAGCGCTGCGAGGCGGAGGAGTCGGAGTACTGCCTCCGCACTGGGAAGACGCCGCGCACCAGGGAGCTGCTGGGGAGGGGCTGCCAGAATACTGGCCCTAGGAGGGATTATTAGTTTAAGTATTGTTCGTTTTAAATTTTATGCATTGTACCTAGTAGTTAAGTATCATCACGTATATGTGATGATATTATATATATATTCTGTGATGAACTAATGAACAATAATATATATATTATTAATTCCATTTTCTATCTGTTTTTGTATACTAATTTGAATCTAGCTGTTATCATCCACATATACAGAATGGAAAGCGTATATACACACATTGAAACAGAACATATAAGAATGGAAAACAGAGTACACACATTGAAACAGAGCAATAAAGAGAGCAATACTATGATTGCTATGAATACATAGCTATCCACGTAGAAATTACTTTTCAAAATAAAACACGTCCATGAGACCATGACCAACAGCCCTTGCCTAGGGTAGCTCTTGGCTCTGCCTGAACTCGTGCATGCGTTCGTCCAAGCGGTCGACATGCTCGCGGTACATCTGGAGCGCGATCTCGAGCTCCAAGTTGGCTATTTCATCGGAGATCACCAGCTCGAGGATGCGACGGCCATGTTCCTCTACTTCACCCAGGTGGACACCTGGGCCAAGGAGGCGGTCGAGCCTACGGACCTGCACGTTGGCATCCAGCGGGCCTCGGACAAGGCAAACGGCCGCACCCATGCGAACGGCGCGGCGGGCGTTTGGTGCACGTACGACCCGGCCGGCCTCTGGTGCAAGTACGGTGCCGAGGGCCTCTGCCCACTCCTGGCGAGGAATGGGGGTACTGACGGGACGTGTAACCAGCTGCGACGTCGTGTCGACAGCAGGCAAGTGTCGATGGATCCGCTCTTGCTGTGCGGCGCGCCGCGCCTCTCGCTCCGCGGCGCTCCAACGGTCTTGCCGTGCGGCGAGCCACAGCCTATAGGCGTGGACGCGCCCAGCTTGCTCTGCGGCGCGCCATCGATCATGTTGTGCGGCGAGCTGCAGCCTGTCGGCGCTGACATGCCTATCTTGATCCGCGGCGCTCAAGCGCCATGCGCCAAATGTCTGCTCAGCCCTGGCGATGACGCGCATCACGGCGTCGTCCATCGCATTGCCGGGGAGCACTTCGACCTCGACGGGCCGTGGCGCCTGCTCATTTTCCTCGTGGACGAGGTTGATGGCAGAGGCGGCGCTTTGGTGGGTTGGCATGCTTGGAAAAGGTGGATGTGCTACAGGCTGCGCTTGTCGCCTCTGTGCGTCGCGCGCCCCCTATAGGCAATATAGCAGGGTGGTGGGAAACAGGTGAGGAAATGGCGGGAAACGGTGGCGTGTTCATAAAATGCCATCAATTAACGGAAACTTAGCATAGAAGGAACATTGAGCTAGCACAAGAAGTAGAAGATGATGAGATGAACACGGACCACACTGGGAACCCGTCGGTGATGAATTCATCTATCCCAAACGGTTGAATACTTGCAAGCGTTTGCTCACAACACACACGGCTTATTCCACCACAAACAGGTCGGATGGATCAACTGTATGCCACGTATCGCACATTGTCAAAAACTAATGCGGTAGACCTTCTTTAACATGTGTTAAAAAATAAAAAAAATAAAAAACAAGGACCTCGATGTTAAATTAGTTGAGGGAATGGGCCATTTCGGTCATCTGACCGAAATGACCCATCATATCAGTTAATTTAACATCAACACAACTTCCCATCCAGTCACCCATCTGATGGCTACTCCAGCCTGAGCACACTTAACTTGATAGTTTTCTTACATGAGCTACTGGTGGAACAACTAGTCCTTGCTGATAGGAATGCCTCTTCGCATCCTTATGGTCTATCCGGATGACCGCCCGTCCCACAATGGCCAATAGATGTTGTGTAGACAGAGCATAGCACATACGTCTTATTAGAAGCAATCGTCTGTGTTATTATCGGTCTTTGCACACATTTCTGATTACAGACCTGTTTGCCGCGTATCACACACATCTTGTTATATTGAACCGTTTCTGTTCTCTTGCCTAATCACAAACTGTTCATCTGAGTGAACCGTATGTTGTACATCACACACACCTTGATTGGGCTAACGGTTTCTTTTGTGTTGCCTAATCACAAACAGTTCATCCGAGTGAACCGTATGCTGCACATCGCAAACAACTTCATTGGGTTGCCCGTTTCTTTTGTTCCTCCTCATCGCAAACAGTTAATTGAGCTGAACCGTATGCCTTGCATCGCACACACAACTAAAATCTGAACCGTGTTTGATGCATCCTCCATCGCAAACGTTTTGCACCTTTTTTGACAGTTATTTTACACCATCGTTTGCAATTATGGCATCGCACATAGTTTCATCGAAGGGTCTCTGATCGTAGTGTCGTGTTAGCTGCATCCTGTAGTAGTGCTCCTTAATTGGCCAGTAATTGTTTCCTTTTTGCCTATGTTAAAACACGGATATCTATTCAACTTGTTGTTATAGCAAACTTAAATGTCACACCGGCAACTTTGCTTGATTTCAGAGCAACTGCACAAAACGAGATTGGATTTCCTATTCGTGTTGGTAGATTCCTATTTATCTTGTCTGTCTCATGAAAGGTCAGTACAGGCCTTCATCCACATGATTGTGCAGTGTGCTCTGAGATATTGTGCTACTTTTATTGGTACTGTTTTAAATAAATGTTGAATTGAAGCTATTGTATTGCTTTCTTTTCCCATTAAGTAGTGAACAAAAATGGGACCAACCCAGACATGATGCTTGTTGCTTTGTTACAACAAACTCTGCATCACCCCCTTTTTAAGTAGATGGAAGCACATGTTGTTGTTGCGCCCACTCTCCCCTGGAACTGTTTATGCTTTTTGTTAATCTAATGCCGCTGGTAAAATTAAGCAGCGCCACTCTCAGAATTAACTACTGAATCTTAGTTCAAAACTACAACACTTGTTAGGGATTGGCGGGATTACCATTTTTGTGGCCGCATGTTTCATCCTCCTTTATTGGCCAGTAATTGATTCCTTTTTCCCTCTGTTAAAACAAGGATATCTATTCAACTTGTTGCTATTGCGACATTTTGCTTCGCTACAAGAAACACTTATGTTTTAAGAGTGTTTTGTGCAGTTCAACTTGAATGTCACACCGGCGACTTTGCTTAATTTTGGTGAAACTGCACAAAAGGAGATCGGATTTTCATATATGTGTTGGGATTTCTTCCAAGTCCTCTTCGCGAGTTGTTTCAAATCTTGGTCAAGAAAGGTCAGTACCGAATTTCATCCACATGATGCTGTAGTGTGCTTTGAGATGTTGTGCTACTTGTATTAGTACTGTTTTGGATAAATGTTGAATTGAAGCAATTGAACTGATGTCTTTTACCATTAAGTGAGCAAAAATTGTTCCAACCCAGACATGATGCTTGTTTCTTTGTTACAACAAAACTCTACATCATCCCCTTTATAAGTAGATTGAAGCACATGGTGCTGTTGCGCCCACTCTCCCCTGGAAGAATTTATGCTTTTTGTTAATCTTATGCCGCTGGTAAAATTAAGCAATGCCACTCTCAGAATTAACTACTGAATCTTAGTTCAAAACTGCAACATTTGTTAGGGATTGGTGGGATTACTATTTTTGTGGCCGCATGTTTCATCCTCCTTTATTGTCCAGTAATTGATTCCTTTTTTGCCTCTGTTAAAACAGGCATATCTATTCAACTTGTTGCTCTTGCGACATTTTGCTTCACTTAATTTTGGTGGAACTGCACAAAAGGAGACCGGATTTCCATATATGTGTTGAGATCTCTTTCAGGTCTTCCTCACGAGTTGTTTGAAATCTTGGTCTTGAAAGGTCAGTACCGATTTTCCTCAGAATTAACTACTGAATCTTAGTTCAAAACTACAACACTTGTTAGGGATCGGCGGGAGTACCATTTCTGTTAGGGATCGGCCGGAGTACATGTTTAAGAAATGTAGTTCAGAATATATCAGTTACAATGTTTTACAAATGGTACTATCCTGCTTTGTAGTTGTTTCTGCATGTTTAACCAAGGTATTGTTAAGATAATGTCTCTGTTAAAATGAATCAGTCGCATTGTTTTAGGAATGGTACTTTTCTGCTTTGTCGTTCTTTATACATGTTGAAACAAGGCATTGTTAAGATAATGTCTCAGTTAATATGAATGAATCACACTGATTGAGAATTGCTACTCTCATTCTTTGTTTCCCATTAAGATAAGGTAGATCAATAGATGTTTTGTTCTGGGAGTACAAGTCATCAACAGTTATTTCTCAGTAATTGTTTCCCTTATACCTATTGTTGCTTATAGGGATATCAGAATTAAAGCTCGGTTTTATTCCGACTTTGATTTTAGTTGAACTGCACAAAAGGAGCCAATGTGTCTAAGGCAAACTGCTGCATTAGTGGGTCCACTTGGTCTTACCACTTTGCAGAAAGAAGTAGTCACTGTTTGCGCTACATTACACAAGGAATGATCGAGAAGCTTTATGGAGTATTAGTAGACGCTGGTGACATGACTAGTCTACAGAGAGCATAGGCAACTCTACAACAAGTGGAGTGCACTGGGCAAAAAGTGCCTAAACAAGTATAAGAAGCCAGGACAGGACTCCAAGTCTGTCAATGTCATTCTAAGAAACAATGATGGGGCATCTGGGTATGGTAATCTATTTACCGTACTTTCAGTTTGTTAGTCCACGGATTGGTGGGTTGACACTGGGGCCAATATTCATGTGTGTGCTGATGTGTCTTTGTTTTCTTGCAGCATATAAATATGAAATCCACAGGGATGCTCATCTTGATTTTAGTGGAGCTGCACAAAATGTTCAGATGGTTCGTGTCCTCCATAATACTTCATGATGCACAATACATCGAATGGTTCTCTAATCATTCATTGTCACCTTGAGCCACCGGACTATCAGGTGACAAAACTGATGACAAACCCTGCCTGTTCCACAATCATAGGCATGACATATTTTGAATGGGAAAAGGTTGTCAAAGTTTAATCATTGATGTTAGCAAGAAGACATTAGTTTAATATATTGGAATTGGAAAACCTTGTCAAATTTTTCTCATTGATGTTAGCCAGAAGACATGCATTTGATATTTTTGAGTGGGACACCCTTTGCTGTGAGCAACGTCGATCGTTTTTCCTACTCCTGTCTTCAGTTCAGAAATATTTACTCTACTGAGATGCAGTCACATGAATGTTGACTTATGTAAGGTATTTTAAGAGTTTGTTCTGAATGTTGTCTATGTAATGCCAGGCCTTCTGAGTTTGATTGCAAAGTTGAGGTTGGAATGCTGTGGCATGCGGCATCACAAGCTGTTCACCGTGCCTCCTCAGAATAATGCTTCATATTGTTTTCATGTTGAGCTAATGCCTGTGATTTGCATGTTATGAAGATCATCCTCTTCTGTTGTTTCTGTGCTTAAGAAGTTCATTGTCTTATGTTTCATTCAGAGCCTATACGACAACTCGGGTAGGTTAGAGGTGAAACCATATGATCTTCCGACCAACTCATCATCTTAGGCCGTGATTGGATCGTTGTTTTCCAACCAAAACCGCTTGTAAAACTGACGCTTGTAAATAAAAGCAGATGGTCTCGGGCGAAGCGCTTGGTTGGTCGATTTCAACTAGTAAAATATACACTCGTCTCTCAAATTACACGTGTAACACGCCGGTTTTTGTTACAGACGTCGGGCCCTCGGTTTCATTACGCCTGTATTTTACGCGTTGTTTTCGATGACTAGTAAATTACACTTGTATATTAATATAGGTGTGAAATAAACCAGAGCTCCCAAGGGCGGCCTTACCGTTTCATGCCATCTCAGTCTCTCGAGGGTGCTCATAGGTGTCCGATGATCCTGGCTTCCTGAATGAGCAGCGGGCGCTGTATCAGACCATCTGTAGGGCCCGCGAGGCCCTCTCCGTCGTCCTTCTAGTTGTTGCACTCGCCGTGGCGCCGAGCATTGTCAACATGGTCAATGAACATGAGGATTCAGGAGATGAATTTATTTTAACTGGATGATAGTAGTGACCCACTAGGGCCATAGTCGTACGTATGCAAGTGCCTCCCTATTATGTACAACTATATTTTTTTGCTTCCTCCTAGTTTCCTGACATCATGGTCCCACACCATTTTCGACCTATGTAGTCAATAAACGAGAGAATTGCACAAGGAGTGGCCGACAATTGGGACCAAGCAGCTCGAGTAGTATTTGTGTTTTTGAGGTGTGATCACTCCAAAAAATTTCTTGAGCGATGTTTCCGTTGATGTTCAGAGGAGAGCAGGGTATTAACTGGGCGGGTTGGGGCCCATCTAGCCCAGGCCAGATATCCAGCCCAGATATTAATTTTTTTCAAGCTGAAAATGGCTAGCCCAACTATACTTTTTTTGAGGAATACCCAGGCAAGGTCAACTTGTTATTCTTCGCCCCGCTGGGCTGCAAATCTTTCCTAGGAGGGATGCATTAGGCTTAACAAGAAAATGGGCTTTAAAAAATAATAAATGGGATGTAATTATAAAAACTGGGTAGTAACTATAAAAACATGCAACCAACACGTAATTAGTTTATAAAATATTACTTTTGGATTTTGAAAATTTTAATTTCATTAATTGTTACGCGTGGAATGTTTTGTTGGATTTTACGTAATACAATTTTATATTGAAACTGTATTTAATCTGACTAGAAATTTCAGGATAAAATTATTTTGGATCCCATCAAAATGTGGGAAATTTTATTGAATTCTGTTTTGAATGGTTGGTTGAAATTATTAATCATTGTCCTAGCTAGAAAATGGGTTGTACTTTTAACAAACTGTAAATGGGTTGTAGTAAATTTCATTAGAATTAAAAAATGGGCTGTACATTCTTACAAATCGCAAATGGGCTATATGTTCTCTGCCACACACTTGTGGGACTACTAAGTTGATGCGTCCCCTAAAAAAACAAAAAACTAAGTTGACGCGTATGCAAAGCTTTGTCAACTTATAGTCAACACACAGTTCTAGCAGCAGTGGCCGTTGGATGTCCATCCAATGGATGTCGTGCTTCTTCTTCAATCTCGGATATTCTAGCTTGAGCCGCCCAAAAAATGATTCCTCCCCTTGACATCTGGGGCGCACAATTTCGGAGGCTGACCTGTGGGCCTAATAAGTTGACGCCTACCAAGGGCTTTGTCAACTTAGTCAATATAAACCATTCTAGCTGCAGTGACTGTATGATGTCCATCCAACGGCCATCGTACTTCTTCAACCTCTGGTCTTCTTGCTCCAGCCACCCAAAGTAGCGCCGGTTGTGCCCCTGCTCCTGCCTCCCGTGGCCGGCTGTGTTGCCGCGGAGGCTTCACCGCCCCTACTACACCCACCGCTGGCCAGGCCATCCCTCTACTCACCCACACCCCCTGTTATTCTGCGGCGACGGCGGCCTCACACTGCAGCCGAACCAGTGAACCCTCATACTCCTCTCTGCGTGGGCATCCACTTTCGCATCTTCCCCGGCTCCGCGTTGTCCCCTTCCTAGGCCGAGCCGTCGTCCACCGCCCTGGTGCTCTCGGCGCGGCGTGGTCAACGTGGTCGAGGAACGACTTCCATCGGAAGAGTATTGTACGTGGAGAGGCTGATAGCTGGGCCCATGGCTGCAACAAGTACCTCCTTATTACACGCAAAATAATGATTCCTCCACCTGACAGCAGGGACCCACCAGACGAGCCACCGTATTTTGCGGAAAAAACATTTCCCCCTGACTGCTGGGACCCGCCAGCTACATCTTCGCATGCAAGGAAGTGCGCCCATATTACGGGCAAAAAATGATTTGCCTCCTGACTACTGGACCCACCAGCTACATCTTCGCATGCAACGAAGTGCCTGACAGTCGGGACCCACCTAGTCGAAGCGTACGTAGCGTTGTCATTCTGGTCGCGAACGTGTACATACATACTGGTCGATCGGTGTGTCTGCAGGCTACAGCGATGAACCGTGGCCGTGTAAGGAAGGGCACGTGTCCTAGTAGAGGCGTGCACGTAGCATGTACATGTACGTATAGCAGCCAGGGTGCAAGAAAGTAAATACGGCCACGTACGTACGTACGGACGGGGTCTCGAACGCCTACTCGTGCATACGTACGGCCAGGGCTCGTGTCCATGGCTGGGTCGGAACGGAGAAACTGCGTCGTCATCGTGTTCATGGGGAGCCAACTGGCTGGGTCAGAACGGAATGCATCGTCGTGTTCATCGGGAGCCAACCGGCTTGGATGGAACAGCCGACGGAAACGAGGCCTGGCGTATCGCAGAACGGAGGAAACGGCCTTGTGTTTGACCGGACACGGTCGAAACGGGGTCCTATTGATCGGGAGGGGTGTGGCGTACCGCAAAACGGAGGAAACGGACTTGTGTTGGAGCGGTACGGTCGAAAAGGGGGTCCTGTTCATGGGGAGGGGTGTGGCGTACCGCAAAACGGGACTCCACGGGATACTGTTCATTTCCACCGTCGACCTCCTCCAGCCTCCACGGGTTACTGTTCGTCCATCGTCGACCTCCTCCAGCCTGCACCTGCGACTGTTCATCCACGGGCTCCTGTTCATCCAACATCCACCGCGCGCTCCTCCACCGGCTACTGTTTAACCAGCCCTCTCCATGGGGTCCTGTTCAACCACCCCTCCATGGGCTACTGTTCATCCAACCCTCCACCGGCTAACGTTCAACCAGCCCTCCACGAGGTCGTCCTGTTCATCCAACCCTCCACGGGGTCCTGTTCATCCAGCCCTCCACGGGGTCCTGTTCATCCACCGGCTCGATCGATCGGGGTCCTGTTCATCAAGCGGCAACATCACGGGGTCCTGTTCATCCACCGGCTCGATCGATCGGGGTCCTGTTCATCAAGCGGCAACATCACGGGGTCCTGTTCATCCAACTCCCCACCGGGAACTGTTCATCCAAACCCCCAACAACATTCACTATTCATCAAGAGGCAGCATCGATCGGCTTCAGTTAGCAGCAGTAACGAAGGAATCACTCGGGTTCAGTTAACAGCAAGGGATCGATCGCTCGGGTTCAGTAACGTAGCTAGTGCAATCGCTCGGGTTCAGTTAGAGCCCAACGCCTCGCTCGGGTTCAATTAGAGCGCCACATCTCGCACACACGCGTACGTGTATGAGAGAAACGTGCATCGCTCGGCCCCTGACCACCCACCATAACCGGGAACTCCCCTGATATTTTCCTCGCCCTTGCTTGTACCATGGTTTTTCTCGTCATGGATGGCCCAAAGAATGTCATGCAGCTGTGTCTCCGGCCCGCCCAGGACGAAAAGCCCGTTTTCTGTCATGATTTTTTCTCATAGAAGTAGGAGCCCACCACATCTATGATGATACCGGGTTTTGTCACAATTATCGTCAAAGAAGTGCCATAAGCATGACAGAAAAAAATTCGTTCGGCCCAAAATGTCACGGATGTGTCTTTTTTTTGTAGTGTCACCCATCTACCATTAGTTATTCCAAGCATGCCAGGCAACAACCAAAGCTTCGATGTCGACCCCTACCTGCATTACATATATGACAAGGAGATTGAGCCGGCGCAGGTCGGGGAGCAAGAGCTTCATTGGTCGGTGCAGGCACCATGGCCCGTCAGCAGCGATATTGGCGTGACAGTCCTTGGGCGCACAATCGACATATTGCAGAGGAGATGTGATGAGCAGTTTGCCATCCACCGTGTAAAAGATCCAGAGCTGCTCGGCGGCATGATCAACGACCCACCCGAAGAGCCACCATCACCAGTGCTCATCGAGAGCCTGATGCCCCGCAAGGAATGAGCAGAGGACCTCTATGATTCAGTCAAGACATAGGTAGCCTGCAGCTTCATCGTTGCCCGCGGCAGCCATGTCAACCTTGATCCCGATGATGTAGTGGCCAGGCTCGAGCGCATCCTTGGCGAAGTTGAAAGTGCTAGTTATCGACTAGAGGGGGGGTGAATAGTCGATTTTTATGGAAGTCTTCAAAACATGAGGTCTTTGTAGACAAACGGATGAAATGGACCTATTGATATGCAGCGGAAGATAGACTACACTAGACAAGCCATAGTCAAGTAAGCAGTATTGTGAAAGTATGAAGACTATCAGCAGCTACATAGTATGGATCAGAATGGAAGACAATATGAAGCCAAACAGGTAATAATCTTCACACAGTGAAGTCAATCAGACCAGACAAGTAGGCAGTGACTTCACGAAGACAAACTGAAAAGTAAAGGAAGTAAGGGGATAGAACCAGTTGCTTGGTGAAGACAAGGATTTGGTAGACCAGTTCCAATTGCCGTGACAACTGTACGTCTGGTTAGGGAGGCTGAGATTGAACTTAGAAGACCGCATCTTCACCTTATTCCCCTTGAGCTAAGGACACCAATTCCTCGCCCAATCACTCTGGTAAGTCTTCAAGGTAGACTTCCAAACCTTCACAGACTTCATTCATCAGCGATCCACAATGGCTCTTGGATGCTCACAATGCGACACCTAACCGGCTAGAGGATTCACAGTCCTCAAGTGTAACAAGTCTTCAGGTCACGCGGACAGAAAGACTTCAGTGATGTCTAACACTCTTTGGCTCTGGGTGTTTTGGGATTTGTCCTACCAAGGATCTCTCTCTCAAAGGCTTCGGAGGTGGGTTGCTCTCAAACGACAAAAGTCGTGCACTAACTCTGATCAGCCACCAATTTATGGTGTAGGGGGTGGGCTATTTATAGCCTGGAGGCAACCCGACATGATATGCCTGAAATGACTTTGGGCCACTAAGGAACCGACACGTGTCCAACGGTCGGATTTCAAACACACGCGGCAGCTTGGCTTGGGATACAAGCAAAGCTAACTCATCCAACTCTGGATAAGATTTTCTCTCATTGTCTTCGCTCGAAGACATAGGATCGGTTTTGGTTGAGCATCACATCAGTCATCTGACTTTGTTCATTGGGACCCCAATTAATAGTACGGTGGTTCCTATGACTCAATAAAGAAGAAAAGGAAACTACGAAACAACTATGTCTTCGCACTCCATCGTCTTCAAGTGAATGTCTTCACATGTCATTATCTTCATTGGGAATGTCTTCACGAACCGCCATTGTCTTCAATGTCTTCATACATTTTTAGGGGTCATCTTTGGTAGGTAAACCGAATCAATGAGGGACTACTACTTGTGTTATACTACAATTCCCACAAACACATTAGTCCCTCAACCAAGTTTGTCGTCAATACTCCAAAACCAACTAGGGGTGGCACTAAATGCACTTACAGAAGTTGACGTCCCCGACAAAGTAGAACATCGCCAACATGATATCTTGAGGATGCAGGTGATGGACGAGATTTGTTACCAGGCCAGAGATATGGAAATGGAGCGATTCCGCGGAGATATCATGCACGCGATTGCACGCCGTCAAGCTCTTCTGGAAGAGGCCCAACAGCCCCAAGAGCCTCCCAGCGCCAGCAGCTCCGTAGGCGGAGGCGGGTCGGGACAATTGGAATGAACGACCGCAAGGGTGCCATGCCGATCATGGAGTCCGAGAAGACCATCGTCGGAAGGCCGCCAGCTCAGCTTTTTACCCAAATAATTTATTATAATTGTATGCATATGCAGGTCATGAGTGTTTTGGGCTTGCCGCCTGTGCCATTTTAAATTATCCTGAATATGTAAGACAATTATTAACCGCTGCCATTGTAAATTTGCCTCAACGACGAGCAGAGCACACACAGGGACGCCAGAGCGGAGCGTGTCGCGGCCGCCTCAATGGACAGCAAAACGCGTGGATGGACGTGAGCAGAGCGCGCCGCGGCCGCCTCAACGGCGAGCAACCACGTCGTCAACCTTCTGGCACCTGATACGTCTCCAACGTATCTATAATTTTTTATTGTTCCATGCTGTTATATTATCAACCTTGGATGTTTTATAATCATTTTATAGTCATTTTGTATCTTTTTGGTACTAACTTATTGACATATTGCCAAGTGCCAGTTGCTGTTTTCCGCAATTTTTTTACATCACAGGAAATCAATACCAAACGGAGTCCAAATGCAACGAAACTTTACGGAGATTTTTTATGGACCAGAAGACACCCAATGGGCCAAGGCAACACCTGGGGGTGCTCCGAGGGAAGCACAACCCACTAGGGCGCGCAAGGAGGCCCAGGCGCGCCCTGGTGGGTTGTGCCCACCTCGGGTGCCCCCCGAACCGCCTCTTTGCTCTATAAATACCCCAATATTGCAGACCCTAGGGGAGTTGACGAAAATCAATTCCAGCCACCGCAGAGTCCAGAACCACCAGATCCAATCTAGACACCATCACGGAGGGGTTCACCACTTCCATTGGTGCCTCTCCGATGATGCGTGAGTAGTTCTTTGTAGACCTTCGGGTCCGTAGTAAGTAGCTAGATAGCTTCCCCTCTCTCGTTTGATTCTCAATACAATGGTCTCTTGGAGATCCATATGATGTAACTCTTCTTGCAGTGTGTTTGTTGGGATCGGATGAACTTTGAGTTTATGCTCAGATCTATCTTTTTATCCATGAAAGTTATTTGAATATTCTGTGATCTCTTATATGCATGATTGCTTATAGCCTCGTATTTCTTCTCTGATATTTGGGTTTTGTTTGGCCAACTTGACCTATTTATCTTGCAGTGGGAAGAGGTGCTTTGTAGTGGGTTCGATCTTACGGTGCGAAATCCCAGTGACAGAAGGGGAAACGACACGTATGTATCATTGCTACTAAGGATAAAACGATGGGGTCTATCTCTACATAGATAGATCTTGTATACATCATGTCATCGTTCTTATTGCATTACTCCGTTTCCCCATGAACTCAATACACTAGATGCATGGTAGATAGCGGTCGATGTGGAGTAATAGTAGTAGATGCAGGCAGGAGTCGGTCTACTAATCTTGGACATGATACCTATATAATGATCATTGCCTGGATATCATCATGATTATTTGATGTTCTATCAATTGCCCAACAGTAATTTGTTTACCCACCGTTTGCTATTTTTCTCGAGAGAAGCCACTAGTGAAACCTACGGCTCCCGGGTCTCTTTCTCATATTATTTGCCTTCGCAATCTACTTTTCCTTGCTGCGTTTTCAAATCTACTAAACTAAGAATACAAAAATACCTTGCTGTGTTTTATTCTTATTTTTTTGGCGTTCGATCTATCAATCTACTACAATTTTATTCACGTCTGTTTGCCTATCTTGGGGATCCGGTACCCGAAAGGGATTGACAACCCCTTTTTCATGTCGGGTTGCGAGTATTTGTTGCTTGCTTCTCCTACTGGTTCGATAACCCTGGTTTCATAACTGAGGGAAATACCTACCGCGGTTGTGCTGCATCATCCCTTCCCCTTTGGGGAAATAACGGCGTAGCTTCAAGCCGCATCAAAAGGAATTTCTGACGCCGTTGCCAGGGAGGATCTTCAACATATACCAGGTTCCTAATCACAAATCTCATCTCCTTGCAATTTACATTATTAGCCATTTGCCTCTCATTTTCCTCTCCCCCACTTCACAAAAATTTGCCGTTTTTATTCGCCCCTCTTTTTTGTTCACCATTTTCTCGTCAGATCTATCCTTTGCTTGCAATCATGAGTGATTTGGGTATGTCCCCAAGAGATGGTGGCCTAACTCCTAAGATAGGACGTACGGGCAATCTGGATGCTAAAACTTTTATCTTGGGGCAAGGGAATGTTATGGGAAAAGAACGTATCCAAGAATTTTTCAATTGTGTTGGAAATTTAAGTCTTGATGATGCGCCTATACTTAGGATTGCTAGATCTTATGCGGATGCTATTTCAGCATTTTTTCTGAAACTTGAAAGCAAATTTATCCGTACTCATCCTACTTTGCAAGGATTGTTTTTTCAGCTTCCCTTTATAAAGAATCCAAAAGCTAAAAAGTTAGCCACTCTCGTTCTTATGAATGAATTTGACTACATAATACGGGAAGCTAGGGAAATCTTTGATTTTTATGGTATGAATCGTGAAAAGTCCGTGATAGATGAAATTCTTTACAATAGTGATTATGCGCTAAGGAATTTGCTAGGGGATAATAAAATCTTTGATGAGAACCTTGAAAAAGAAGTCCCGGTTTTAGATATAATCCAACAAGTTTTCAATAATGTTAATCAACATCACTCTTGGATTGTTGTGGGAAATCAAAGGGAATATGATGAAAAACAACTTAGGAATGCTAAGGTTTCTATGGATAATATGTTTTATGTTCTATTTACAAAACCTCATGACAAGAACACCCCTGAGGAAATTAAGAACAAAGATGACAAAACTTAGATCCTTGCTTTATGCCTAGTTAAGGGCGTAAAACTATAGCGCTTGTTGGGAGGCAACCCAATGAATAGAATTTATTTTTGCTTTTTGCTTTCTGTTCTTGAGTGTTTGCACAATTATGCCACTGATATGATTTTGGTTTTTGTATTTTAATTAGTGTTTGTGCCAAGTAAAGCCTTAGGATCTTCTTGGGTGATAGTTGTTTGATCTCGCTGAAAATAGAAACTTTTGTGCTGATGAAAACAATTCTCATTTTTTACCAGAGCACGATAAAATGCCAATTCTTTTCGTAGAAGATTAATATAAAAATTTCTTAGGTCGTCCTAATTTTTCAGAATTTTGGGAGTTTCAGAAGTATTCGAAATATCCAGATTGCTACAGACTGTTCTTTTTTTGACAGATTCTGTTTTCTTTGCGTTGTGTGCTTGTTTTGATGGCTCTATGGTTTCCTGTGATGAGTTTTTGCCATATAAAAGTTGGAATACAGTAGATATAATGCAAGAACAAAATATGAATTGGTTTGCTATAGTACTTATAGTAGTGATTTGCTTTCTTATACTAATGGATCTCACGAAGGTTTTGTTGAGTTTTGTGTGATTGAAGTTTTCAAGTTTTGGGTTATCTTACGATGGATGAAGGAATAAGGAGTAAGAAGAGCCTAAGCTTGGGGATGCCCCGCATCCCAAGCTATTATTCAAAAGAGAGCAAGCAACTAAGCTTGGGGATGCCCCGAGTGGCATCCCCTCTTTCTTCTAACGACCATCGGTATTTTACTTGAAGCTATATTTTTATTCGTCACAAACTATGTGTTTTGCACTCAGTGTCTTGTTTGATACGAGTCTTTGCTTGTTTTATTTTGTGTTTTAAGTCTTGATTCCTTGCTGGACGCACCTATTTGAGAGAGCCAAAATTATATCATGACTTGTTAGAATTTCTCTCTATGCTTCACTTAATTTTTTATCAGCTATGGACTTACTCTAGTGCTTCTCTTATATCTTTTTGAGAACGGTGTGCTTTAGTATTTTTGAAGTAGTGCTCTCTTGCTTCACTTAGATTTATTTGAGAGTTAGTAAAATTTTCAAGAAATTCTCTCTTGCTTCACTTAAATTAATTTGAGAGAAAGAAATATTATGCTCACGATCTTCACTTATATTTGTTTGAGCTTATCAAAAGCAACATATGAAAATTAGTTCCAAAGTGATATATATCCAAGAAGGATATAATACAAACTTTCATGAAGATCATTGGACAAAATAAACTTGATTCTTAGTAATAGTTTTGAGATATGATGATGTGATATGTGAGTCATCTTGATGAGTAATTATGCTTTAGTAAGAATATTGGTGTTAAGGTTTGTGATTCCCTTTGCAAGCACGAAAGTAAAAAATTATGCAATGAAATTATATCCTACTTGTGGTGCATTATTTGGTGTTAATTATGCTTAATGCTCGCTTATGATATTATTCGTTTCTTGGTTGGTCACTTCTCAATCTTTTGCTAGCCTTCATTTTGCACTAAGTATGATCAATACTTGTGCATCAAAAAACATTTAAACCAGTTTTGCCACATGAGTCCACTATATCTACCTATATGCGGTATTCTTTTGCCATTCTAAGCAAATTTGTATGTGCCATCTCTAATTTTAAAAATAAACTTCTCTTTTGTGTGTTCGTACCGCTAACAAGGCGGTGAGGGGTGGCTAATATTTTCCATGCTAGATGTGTTATTCTCACGATGAGTGTTTATTCACTTGTCATTGCACGAGAGTAAGGCAAAGGTATTAGGGATGCCTAGTCCCGAAATGAAAAATGAATTTACTTTATGTTATCAAATAATAAATTCCTTGGAAAATGTTGGTATGGAAGGCACCCGTAGATACGGTTAGCCGTGGAAAGTGAAGGTATGGTTGAAAAAGGAATAAACTTTAATTTCTGTTTGGGAACCTCCTATGATATATCTAGCATGGAAAGTGTTGGGAACTCTAAGTCGTTCTCGTTGGTGGGAAGGATACACCTCCCAAAATGTTTTTATCTCTCAATTTTCGCTTTGAGCTCTCGCACCTCTACAAATCCCTACATCCCTCCGCGAAGGGCCTTTTTTTTTACTTTATGCATTTTTTATTTTGAATTTGAGTCTCCATCTTCTCTAATAAAGCACCAAATAGGAGGCACTATGATCGTACTTGAGCATTGGGTGTAGTTAATATGCGAGTGTTTTCATGAATGGATCAATGATTAAGCATGATGGGCTAGGGATAGCTTATTTTAGCATTGATATTTTGAAAGACATGGTTACTTGTTGAAATGCTTGAGTATTTAAGTTGTCATGTCAAAACTAGACTATTGCTTTGAAAAGTATAAAAGTTCAAATGTCCATGCTATAAAAAAAAGAAATATGAGATGACATGTTAGGCAGCATTCCACATCAAAAATTCTGTTTTATCACTTACCTACTCGAGGACGAGCAGGAGTTAAGCTTGGGGATGTTGATACGTCTCCAACGTATCTATAATTTTTGATTGTTCCATGCTGTTATATTATCAATCTTGGACGTTTTATAATCATTTTATATCTTTATTGGTACTAACCTATTGACATAGTGCCAAGTGCCAGTTGCTGTTTTCTGCATGTTTTTTACATCGTAGGAAATGAATACCAAACGGAGTCCAAATGCAATGAAACTTTGGAGCGATTTTTTATGGACCAAAAGACACCCAATGGGACAAGCCATCGCCTGGGGGTGCTCCGAGGGGAGCACAACCCACCAGGGCGCGCCAGGAGGCCTAGGCGTGCCCTGGTTGGGTTGTGCCCACCTCGGGTGCCCCCCGGACCGCCTCTTTGCTCTATAAATACCACAATATTCCAGAAACCCTAGGGGAGTCGATGAAAATCAATTCTAGCCGCCACAGAGTCCAGAACCACCATATCCAATCTAGACACTATCACGGAGGGGTTCACCACTTCCATTGGTGCCTCTCCGATGATGCGTGAGTAGTTATTTGTAGACCTTCGGGTCCGTAGCTAGTAGCTAGATGGCTTCCTCTCTCTCGTTAGATTCTCAATATAGTGGTCTCTTGGAGATCCATATGATGTAACTCTTTTTGCGGTGTGTTTGTTGGGATCGGATGAACTTTGAGTTTATGATGAGATCTATCTTTTTATATCCATGAAAGTTATTTGAGTTTCTTTGATCTCTTATATGCATGATTGCTTATAGCCTCGTATTTCTTCTCCGATATTTGGGTTTTGTTTGGCAAACTTGTTCTATTTATCGTGCAATGGGAAGAGGTGCTTTGTAGTCGGTTCGATCTTATGGTGCTTGATCCCAGTGATAGAAGGGGAACCGACATGTATGTATCGTTGCTACTAAGGATAAAACGACGGGGTCTATCACTACATATATAGATCTTGTCTACACATGTCATCGTTCTTACTGCATGACTCCATTTCCCCATGAACTTCATACACTAGATGCATGCTGGATAGCGGTCGATGTGTGGAGTAATAGTAGTAGATGCAGGCAGGAGTCGGTCTACTAATCTTGGACGTGATGCCTATATAATGATCATTGCCTGGATATCGTCATGATTATTTGAAGTTCTATCAATTGCCCAACAGTAATTTGTTTACCCACCGTTTGCTATTTTTCTCGAGAGAAGCCACTGGTGAAACCTACGCCCCCCGGGTCTCTTTCTCATATTATTTGCCTTTGTGATCAACTTTTCCTTTGCTTTTATTTTCAGATCTACTAAACCAAAAATAGAAAAATACCTTGTTGTGTTTTATTCTTATTTATTTTATTTGACGTTCGATCTATCAATCTACTACAATTTTATTCACGTCTGTTTTCCTATCTTGGGGCGCCGCTACCCGAAAGGGATTGACAACCCCTTTTACATGTCGGGTTGCGAGCATTTGTTATTTGTGTGCAGGGGCTGTTTACGTTGTGTTGCTTGGTTCTCCTACTGGTTCAATAATCTTGGTCTCATAACTGAGAGAAATACCTATAGCTGCTTGATACGTCTCCAACGTATCTACTTCTCCTAACGCTTTTCCTCTTGTTTTGGACCCTAGTTTGCATGATTTGAATGAAACTAACACCGGAATGACGGTGTTTTCAACAGAACTACCATGGTGTTATTTTTGTGCAGAAATAAAAGTTCTCGGAATGGAACGAAACTTTGCGAGGAATATTGTCGGGGGAAATCGACACCTATGGAATCACTGGGATCCCTTCTACGTTTTGCGGGCGCGAGGTTGTGCAAAGAGCGGGTCTGACAGGAAGCACACGGATCGTTTACCCAGGTTCAGGCTGCGGAGGCGTGTAATTCCCTAGTCCTGCTTTGGTGGATGTATTTCAGTGCTCTTGTGTTCTTGAGGTAGCTACGGGGTGTAACTTGCCCAAAAGATCCGAATTCTCCTCCTGGTCGCCTGTGGCCTCCTTTTATAGGCAAAAGGGGTCGCCACAGTGGCACACAGGAGGTGGAAAGGTGTGCAGTGGATGAGTCTATCCTCTGGCACCGTTGGACAAATGCATTTAATGCGCTCTCGACGTGCCTCTCTTGCTTTGTCGGGGACGGTGAGGAAGCACGTCCGAGCTGTCACCGCCTCGCCTGGCTTCGACACGCGTCCGAGCTGACGAGGCGCTGCTGCGCCACGTTGGCTGGCTGCTGGGCTGGCGCGGTGGTGGAGCCTTCATGAAGATTTGCATGCCACCACGCAGGTGCTTGCTGGGTCGGTGTAGAGGCCGCCCGTTGCCACGCAGGTGCCTGCTCAGCTTTTTGAGCTGGCAGCTGCATGGGGACGGCGGTGGCGTCTTGGCAGACGTGGGCCTGGCTGCGGCCCCGCTGGTGTCCTCGACAAGGGTCTTGCCGGGGCCCCAGCGGTCTTGTCGTGGCATCGTGGTCGTCCCCGGCAAGGATCTTGCCGGGGGTCTTGTGGATTTCCTCGGCAAGGATCCCGCCGAGGGTCATCGTCTTCTGGTCCTCATCGGATCCTATGTAATTATGATCTTGACAAATATCTGCATGCCACCAAGGAGGTGCCTCCCGAGCCTTGGTTCCAAAGTAGTCGCTGGCGATGTTTGGAACCCTTGGGCTCAAGGGTGGCTCGCTCTGCTGGTGTTGGGCAAGCTGCCCCGGCAAGGCTCTCGCCGGGGCCGCGGAGGCCGCCCCGGCAAGAGTCTTGCCGGGGGGAGTCCACCTCGCCCCTTTGCTCTTCAATATTTCTGGTCTTGGCGTTGGCTTGGTTTGGCTTGTGCTCTGGCTTCTCTTCGGCTTCCCTCCTCCGCCTTGCTAAGTGTGGCCGCGGGCGCGACTCTGACTGCCCGTGCACAACTAAAGGGGTCAAAAGGAGAGCCCCTACTTTGTACACCGACAAATATTTATAAAATAAAAGAGAATTTCTGGATCCAAGACCTGCCAGAGAGGGGCACCTGGGTGGGCACACCCACCAGGGCGCGCCCCCTCTCCTGGCACGCGCAGGTGGGTTGTCCCCACCTGGTGGCCCCATAGACGTAAACCGTGATACTATAAAATCACATATTTCCAGAAAAAAATCAGGGAAAAATAATTATCGCGATCCACGAGACGGAGCCGCCGCCTGTCGGTGTGGAACAAGACACCTATGGGATCACAAGAATCCCTACTACGGTTGCCGGGGCGCAGGGTTGCGAGAAGAGCGGGATTAGTAATCAGCACAAGGATCGTTTACCCAGGTTCTGGCCGCGAGGATGCGTAAAACCCTAGTCCTGCTTTGGTGGGTGTATTTCAGAGAGTTCTTGAGCTCTCGAACTAGCTATGGTGGGGTGCGCGGTCCCAAAGAGCTGAATCCTTCTCCAGTATGCCATGGGCCTCCTTTTATAGTCGAAAGGGGCTTCCACAGTGGCATACAAGAGGTGGAAAGGCGTACAGTATTGCGAGCTTATCGCTCGTATTACAGGACAAGACGCATTTAATGCGCTGCTGAGGTGTCCCCTAGCTTTATCGGGGACGGCGGTGAGGCCCGTCCCATCCGTCGCCGCTCCTCCTCGCTTTGACACGCGCCTCGGCCAGTGATGCACGCGGCGCCATGTAGGTAGGCAGGCAGCTGAGGTGGCGCGGTGGTGGAGCCTCTATGAAGATCTGCATGCCGCCACACAGGCGCTTGACGAGTTGGCCCGGGAGCTGGATGTTGCAACGCAGGTGCCTGCTCAGCTGGTTGGGCTGGCAGCTGCATGCGAACAGCGGTGGAAACTTCGTTGGTGCGGGCCTGGCAGTGGCTTGGAGGGGCGCACGTGACGTGGGCGGCATGCGCGGGGCAGTTTCTGCATGCATGCGTCACATCGTGGTAAATGGGCAGCGTGACCCGCGGCTTCCCCATAAAAAGGGATAACCGCGAGCGCACTGTTCCTTTTACCCTTCGCGCAATCCCAATCTCGAAAGCCTCCGCTCGTCTTCCTCTTCTTCTCCAAGCTTCTCCCCCGCTCGCAGCCATTGTGTTTCTGCCGCCCTCTGCCTTGCCCTTCTCCCCCAGCCGCCATGGCGCCGAAATCCGTCAAGGGAAAGGGGGTGGCCAAGGATGCCGGAGCGGCGGAGATGCCGGAGTGTGCTGGCGGTGGAGCGGATGCAGTCCGCCTTCTTCCCCTCGACAGTTGACGTGTTCGAGCTTCGGGAAGCCTTCAGGCCCCTGTGGGGGGTGAAGACGGGGGGAGAGAAGTCGGGGCATCCAGCCACGTGCGTCATCCCCGCCAACTGCGCCGAGGCTGCCCGAAATCGGTACCCCTTCTTTGTCGACTATTTTTCCTGCGGGCTTTGTCCTCCCTTCTCTGATTTCTTCAGCAACATCATGCACACCTTTGGCTTCCGCCTCTTGGATTTTACCCCAAATGCTGTGGCGTGCATGGCCCTCTTTGCGCACCTCTGCGAAGGCTTCGTCGGACACGGCGCTCTTTCGCCATTACTTTTCCCCTCGGATCCAACCAGGGGCGCCATCTCCGGTTGCATCACCTGGATCTCAAGGTCCAAGGGGGCGTATCCGGAGGGCGCCATGAAGGAGAGGTGGGAGGAATGGCGGGGCCGGTGGTGCTGGATCGAAGAGAAGGACCCGCCGGCGTTCTGCGAAGTTCCCCGGGCGCCGCCGGTCCGCAGAAGCGATTGGAGTGACGTCAACACTGACGACGAGAAGCTCACGGTTGCTACCACCAGGATCCTTCGGCTCACCGAGGTCGGGCTCACCCCTGAGATGACCGGGGTGGACTTCATCCACCGCCGGATCGCTCCACTGCATAACAAGGGGAGGCTAGCCTGGCTCTTCACGAACCCTGCCGACATCATGCGGCTTCGCCCCGGCCTCGACCACAACTTCACAGCGATGGGACATGCCCATTTCTGCCAGCGGCTCTTCCATCTCGATGTGGGCTGTGACGGCGAGGTCGAGCGGACCGGCAAGGTCGCGAGGGCCACCGCGAAGGCCGGCAAGGTCTTCAAGGGGCCTTTGTTCAAGCTGCCGACGGGGGTGGTCCCGTTGTGCAATAACTCGCGCCGGACCGAGATCATCGCCATGATGCTGGACTGCAACGCGCATGGCCCTGACCCGAGCTGGAAGGAGCTGGAGGACACCGAGGTGTAGCAGTTCTTTGACACTCTACACGAGGGGTACATCAACGCTGACGCCGAGCGGCTGCTCGTCCAGGACACCACCCAGGCAGAACTGGACTACATCGCCACCAGGGCGAGGTTGGCACAGCTCGCCGAGGAGGCCGGCAGCGCTGGTGGTGTGGAGGACAGGGCCGCGACGGCCGCGGAGGAGGAGGAGCTCGCCCGATGGGCGGCGGCCGCCGGGGAAGCCAGCATCACCGGCCCTGAGGCTCCTCTGGTTGAGGAGGCGGCCGACGAGTCGTCGAAAGAGGAGGCCGGGGCCATTGATCCTCCGGCCATGGGGAGAGGGCGAGTCCTGCGGCGGGCAACCTCCGGCGAGCCAGTGCGGTCCGTCAGGGCCGCACGGTGGCCAAAGTCCCCGGAGGAGGCCGCGCGTCAGACGAGGGCCGCAGCGGCGAAGAAGATGGTGAAGGCCGCGGTAGCGAGGAAGAAGGCATCTGCTTCTTCTCCGCCCAGGCGCACGCAGACTCTGCCCTCCTCTCCTCCTCCGGCAGATGCCGACGGGGGGGTCACTTTCGACTACGGATCCCACAGCCCTAGGAGGAAGAGGAAAACAACAGAGGAGGAGGCGGACAACGAGTAAGTATCTGGCTCCTTCCCATCATCTCTGCCTCTTCATTCTGTGTCGCTTGTCTTGACTTGTTTTCACCTTGGCACGGATGTGGAGACGCTGGCCCAAAGGGTGAAGAGGGCCAAAACCTCGGCGGGCGGCCAGCCCCCGGCTGGAACTTCAAGGGCGCCACTGGTGGTGCTGAGTAGCCCGGACAGCAGCCCCCGGCCCAGCCCCCAGCGTAAGCTCACTACCCTCGCCTCGTCGACATGTGTCAGGGGTATGATACTTTGGTGCTGACCTTGCCGGCTATTCAGGAGGGGAGCCGCAGAAGGAGGAGCCGCAGAGGGCTACTCCCAACACGCCGCCCCCATCGATCACGCCGCCTCGAGGGGCGTCCCCGGTAAGGGCGCCAAGCACCGAGCCCACGCACATGGAGGAGGAGGAGGAGAGCTTGGGCACCGGCGGCTTCTCCTCGATGCAAAATGTTGGCGGGGAGGGGACTTCCGTTTCCCAGCCTGGCACTGGCGCTGGTAAGTCGCTCGCCCTTCGTCCCTGTTCTTTTTTCTTTCCGGCTCTTGGTCTTGGCCTTGCCTCACTCCCTTCTTTGGTGTCCAGATTCCTCCTCGGTGACCCCCAGAGGACGTGGATGCCATCATCAAGAACATTGCCAAGGCCGCCGAGGCGGACGCCGAGAAGATCGCCGCCGAGTAGGCCGCCAAGGGCGCTGCTGAGGACGCCGCCAAGGGGCCTGCCGGGGAGGCCGGCAAGGCCGCCGCTGAGGAGACCGGCATGGGGCCTACCGGGGAGGCCGGCGGGGCCACTGCCGAGGAGGAGGAGGTGGCTGATGACCAGCCTTCCTCCTCTGCTACTTCCGGCTCCGGCAAGTACCTGAGGGTGAGTGACGACCTGTTCGTCCACCTTCCAGGCGCGTCGAGTACCAGGACACCCATCGAGGGAGAGGTGTTTGATGACGAAGTGCTTGCCGCCGCCGGGCTTGAGGTCGTCGACGAGCCGAGCGTCGGTGGTGACGGTCCCAGGAGGAGCGGCTGCTCCAGGCCATGGGCGCCAACTTTCAGAGGCTCCAGGCGCTCCATCGTGCCCGCATGGACAAAGTCAGGTCCAGGACGGCGGTGCTAGAGAAAGCGGAGGCGGACCTCCAGAAGCGTGTCACCGAGACGCAGGACTGGTTCCGCCAGGCCCGCGACGAGCTGAAAACCGCCCAGGGCAAGCTGGCCAAGCGTGATATGGAGCTCGCCATGAAGCTGGCCGGCGTCGAGAAGGCCCAAGAGACGGCGAAGAACTTGGCTGCTGCCGCCGAAGCCGCCCGGACCCAGCACGAGGCCGCACTGAACTCCCAGGAGGAGGACCTCGCCGCGTGCGAGGAGAAGCTTGCCACCACGCTTCGCGGCAAGGATGAAGAGGTGGGGAACCTTGTCTTGCAGCGAACCCCTGAGCTGGAGTAGAGGCACCAAGAGGCGCTCGATGCCCAGGCCCTGGTCCACGCTGGCAAGGTGAAGGAGCTGGAGGTGGAGCGGGATGGGCTGAAGGAGCAGGCCCTGAAGCTGTCCCAGGAGAGGGACACGCTCAACGTTGCCCTGACGGAGGCGCAAGGCGCGGCCATCAGCAGGGCCGGGGAGCTCTCCGAGTCCAACACGTCCATTAAAGACCTCACGCCGAAACTGGAGGGCCTCGAGGGGATGCTCACGGAGGCCAAAGCCCGGGAGGGGGCCCTGGCCAAGGAACTGGAGACCGAGAAGCAGCTGTAGAAGGACGAGGCCGCCGAGTATAAGGATTTCAAGGAGGGCGTGAACCGTTGGATCGGCCGCCTCGAGGACGTCGCCGGCAGGATCACCGCGCAGCTGGCTTCCATGGGGATGCCAAGCGTGAGGTACGCCCCAGAGCACAGCGGGACCACCAACGCCAAGCTGACCTTGTTCTTCGAGTGTGTTCTCGGGGCCCTGGAGCAACTTCATGCCAACCGGGCGGCCTCGTTGGCCGACGAGGCCCGGAGGCTTTGCCAGGGCGCCATGACCAAGGTTCTCACCAAGGTGGCACACTGGCACCCCGACCTCGACTTCGACGCCGCGCTGGAGAGCTTGCCGGAGGGTACTGACCTCGCGCCGCTCAGGGAGCGCATCAAGCCCATCATCATCTGTGTCGGCGGAATTCTGAGGGTGGAGGGCCAGCGCCGGGATTAGGCACCCCGTTTCTTATCGCCGCTGCAGGTTCACAACCAAGACAATTGCTATCTCTAGTTAGAACTGCAGCAACAATTTGATGTAATATGACTCTGTAGCACTTTTGATATTATGCATGTTATTTTCCTGTTCGATTTTTCCTTGTATGTCCACCCTACGTAATCATGTAGGCTTGCCGGCGCGTAAACCCAGGGCGGCGTCTTGGGGACGGATCCCGATTGGCCTGCCGGGTGTGCTTGCTGCCGGGCGAGCCACCTTACCGCCCTTAGCGCGGCCGCCCGAACTGTCGAGCTTGACTCGAGTCAGAGTCGGGAGCGTTTCCAAGCGCGGAAGGCTACCCCGCCACTCTCAACGCGGCCACTTTGAGCTGTTGAGCGGACTCGAAACAGAACAAGGGCATTGCCAATCGCAGGAGGGCCCCTTCGCGTGCAAGTTTTCCATACATAGGCAAGATCTCCGAGGACGATAACTTTATGTATAAAAGGAAATAACTCAAGGTCCTGATTGACTTAGCTTTTCCGTCGCCGCGCTGGTGTCCTTCACGTTCGCAGGCGGCGCTCTTTCCTCCTGGCCGTCTCCTTCTTGGGAGCCATGGCGACTAAGGACTGCTAGGCTAACCACCAGACCAGATTCTCACAATTGCGCCCCCTACCTGGCGTGCCAAAGATGTCGGTGTGGAACACGACACCTATGGGATCACAAGAATCCCTACTACGGTTGCCAGGGCGCAGGGTTGCGAGAAGCGCGGGATTAGTAATCAGCACAAGGATCGTTTACCTAGGTTCGGGCCGCGAGGATGCATAAAACCCTAGTCCTGCTTTGGTGGGTGTATTTCAAAGAGTTCTTGAGCTCTCGAACTAGCTATGGTGGGTGCGCGGTCCCAAAGAGCTGAATCCTTCTCCAGTATGCCATGGGCCTCCTTTTATAGTCGAAATGGGCTTCCACAGTGGCATACAAGAGGTGGAAAGGTGTACAGTATTGCGAGCTTATCGCTCGTATTACAGGACAAGACGCATTTAATGCGCCGCTGAGGTGTCCCCTAGCTTTATCGGGGACGGCGGTGAGGCCCGTCCCGTCTGTCGCCGCTCCTCCTCGCTTTGACATGCGCCCCGGCCAGTGATGCACGTTGCGCCATGTAGGCAGGCAGGCAGCTGAGGTGGCGCGGTGGTGGAGCCTCTATGAAGATCTGCATGCCGCCACACAGGCACTTGACGAGTTGGCCCGGGAGCTGCATGTTGCCACGCAGGTGCCTGCTCAGCTGGTTGGGCTGGCAGTTGCATGCGAACGGCGGTGGAAACTTCGTTGGTGCGGGCCTGGTAGTCGCCCTGCTGGCGTCCTTGGTAAGGGCCTTGCCGGGTGGCCCGGCAAGGGTCTTGCCGTGGCGCGCTGTCCTCCCCGGCAAGGACCTTGCCGAGGATCTAGTGGCCTTCCTCGGCAAGGATCTTGCCGGGGGTCATCGTCTTCTAATCCTCATCTGATCTTGAGTGTTCCTTGTCTTCACAAAGAACTGCATGCCACCACAGAGGTGCCTCCCGAGCCCTGGCCCAACGTGGTTGATGGCGTGGGCTCAAGGGTGGCTCGATCTGTTGGTGTTTGGGCGTGCTGCCCCGGCAAGGGCCTTGCTGGGGCTGCTGAGGCCGTCCCCGGCAAGGGTCTTGCCGGGGGAAACTGCTCCGCCCCTCTGCTTCTTTGTGTCCTTGGTCTTGGCATTGCTCTAGCTGCCTCGGGCTTCGGTTTTACCTTGGTTCACCTCCCCTGCTCTGCTTGGTGTGGCCGTGGGCGCGGCTCCGACTGCCCGTGCACAGGTAAAGGGGTACAAAGGTGCACCCCTTCATTTGTACACCAAGACCACCAAGCCCTGTTCTTCCTTGGGAGGGCAGATCTGGAGTCAGTTTGGGGCTCCAGAGAGGGGGATTTTCGTTCTTCGTCATCACCAACCCTTCTCCATCGCTAATTCCATAATTCTCCCCACCGGGAGTGAGTAATTCCTTCGTAGGCTCGCTGGTCGGTGAGGAGTTGGATGAGATTCATCATGTAATCGAGTTAGTTTTGTTAGGGCTTGATCTCTAGTATCCACTATGTTCTTAGATTGATGTTTCTATGACTTTGCTATGCTTAATGCTTGTCACTTTGGGCCCGGGTGCCATGATTTCAGATCTGAACCATTTATGTTATCATCATTATATCCATGTTCTAGATCCGATCTTGCAAGTTATAGTCACCTACTATGTGTTATGATCCGGTAACCCTGGAGTGACCATAACCGAGACTTCTTCCGGTGATTACCGTAATTTGAGGAGTTCATGTATTCACTATGTGTTAATGCTTTGTTCCGGTTCTCTATTAAAAGGAGACCTTAATATCCCTTAGTTTCCAATATGGACCCCGCCGCCACGGGAGGGTAGGAAAAAAAATGTCATGCAATTTCTTTTAATATAGCACGCATGACTATTTATGGAATACATGCCTACATTATATCGATGAAGTGGAGAGCTAGTGTCGTATCGCCCTAGGTTATAACTGTCACATGATGAATATCATCCAACAAGTCATCGATCCAATGCCTACGAACTTTTCCATATTGTTTCTGCTAAGTTACTTCTGCTATCATCACTGTTACACTTGCTACAGAATTATTGCTATCACTGTTACAGTTACCATTGCTGCTGTCACTACTATCAAAACTATCAAACTAATTTGCTACTGATCACTTTGCTGCAGATAATTAATCTCCAGGTGTGGTTGAATTGACAACTCAGTTGCTAATACCTTCAAATATTCTTTGGCTCCCCTTGTGTCGAACCTATAAATTTGGGTTGAATACTCTACCCTCAAAAATTGTTGCAATCCCCTATACTTGTGGGATATCAAGACCTTTTTCTGGCACCGTTGCCAGGTAGCATAGCTATATTTGATGAGTCACTTGGGATTATTATCATATTACCACTATGAAGAATCTGAAGGATCCTAAGACTAAGATTTATCCCTCAAGTACGAGGGGAGGTAAGAAACTGCCATCCAGTTCTGCTTTAGATTCACCTTATGTTATGAGTAAACTTGCAACACCACCACATGCTATTAATTCTGATATGTCGCAAGTTATTGATGATGCTACTTCTACTATGAATGATGCTTATGATGATCCTAGTACCTTGCTTGCTAATGATGATGTGCCACTTGGTGAATTTCTTGGTGAACAAATTGCTAGAGTAATGCAACATGATATTGTTGAGTCTAATGATGAACTTGAAACTGAATCTCCTAAAACACCTGCTAGAACTAGCCTTCCTAGGTATGAATTGCCTAAGGTGCCGGAAGGTTATGTTATGAGTGAAGAAACAACTAGAGATATTCTTGCTTGTAATGATAGAGATGATCTAGAGAAATTATTACACAAGTATAAAGAAAAATCTCTGAATGCTAGAATGAAATATGATCCGAAGTTTGCTACTTCACCTATCTTTATTGATGATAAGGATTATGAATTCTCTATCGACCCAGAGTTAATCACTTTGGTTAAATTTGATCCTTTCCATGGTTATGAAACTGGAACTGTTGTGGCAACATCTTACTAAGTTGAATGATATAGCCACCATTTTTACTCATGATGAGAAAACTCACTACTATTTTCTCAAATTATTTCCTTTCTCATTAAAGGGTGATGCTAAAGCTTGGTACAATTCTCTTGCTCCTGGTTGTGTGCGTAGACCCCAGGATAAGAAACAAGCTAGCTTACAGGAAATATTTAACTTTGTGCAAACTAAAGAATAGAGTCTCCCACAAGCTTGGGGGAGGCTTTGCTAGTTACTTAATGCTTTGCCTGATCATCCTCTTAAGAAAAATGAAATACTTGATATCTTCTATAATGGACTAACCGATGCTTCTAGGGACTTCCTAGATAGTTGTGCTGGTTGTGTTTTCACGGAACGTACTGTTGGACAAGCTGAAGAATTATTGAACAATATATGGAAAAACTATGATGATTGGACTATTCCTGAACCATCGGCTAAACCCACTCTGAAGAAGAGGGGTATATTATATCTCAGTCCTGAAGATATGCAAGAGGCAAAGAAATCTATGAAGGAAAAAGGTATTAAAGCTGAGGATGTTAAAAATTTACCTCCTATTGAAGAAATACATGGGCCTAATACACCACCACTACCTAACGTGGTAGAGGTAAATTCTCTAATGAAGTTTAATGATAATGATAATCCTCACAATATGCATCCTAGCCAATGCCTTTATGAGTTTGAAAACTATATTAGAAAACAAGATCACTTCAATGCAAATGTTATGAAATAATTGAAATACAATTCTGATATGATTGCTCACTTGAGTGACTTGTTATTTAGAATTTCAAATGATGTTAGAGGTGTTGGAAAACATGCTTCTATGGTTCAAACTCAGTTAGAACAAGTTGCTAAATCTCAAAGAGAATTACTTGATGAAATGAATCATAATATGCATGACTTTGCTGTTAGAGTTGCAACTAGAGGAGGTAAAATGACTCAGGAACCACTTTATCCTGAGGGACACCCGAAAAGAATTGAACATGATTCACAAAGAAATAATACTAGTGCACCTAGTCCTTCTAAAAAGAAAAAGAAAAATGATAGGACTTTGCATACTTCTAGTGAACCTGAAATAGAAAAACCTCCTGATAATGATAATGATAATGAAACTTCTATCTCTGATGCTGAAACTCAATATGGTAATGGACACTCACCTACTGATAATCAAAAAGATAATGATGAGGTTCATGAAGACTCTCAACCAACCAATGATAAGGAACCAGATAATGATGTTGAGATAGAACCACCTGTTGATCTTGATAACCCACAACCTAAGAATAAAAGGTATGATAAAAGAGACTTTGTTGCTAGAAAACACGGTAAAGAAAGAGAACCGTGGGTTCAAAAACCTATGCCTTTTCCACCCAAGTAAACTAAAAAGAAAGATGATGAAGAATTTGAACGCTTTGCTGAAATGCTGAGGCCAGTCTTTTTGCGTACTCGCTCGACTGATATCTTGAAAATGCCTCCATATGCAAAGTATATGAAAGACATCATCACAAATAAGAGAAAAATACCGGAAGCTGAAATCTCCACTATGCTTGCTAATTACACTTTCAAAGATGGAGTACCTAAAAAACTTGGAGATCCGGGAATACCAATTATACCTTGCTCTATCAAAAAGAATCATGTGAAAACTGCTTTGTGTGATTTAGGAGCTGGTGTTAGTGTTATGCCTTTCTCTTTATATAAAAGACTTGACTTGAATAAACTCACACCTACTGAAATATCTTTACAAATGGCTGACAAATCAACTGCCATACCTATTGGATATTAATGTTATTGAAAAATACGGTGCACTTTCTGAAGAAACAATTCCAAGTGAATGGTATTAATGTTATTGAAAAATCTCCGACAATCACTATTGGAAGTTTTCAAATACCTCTACCTATTGTCAAAAAGAAATATGAAATACTTATTGTTGGGGAAATGCATATCCCCATTGAGGTGACTTAGTGATTTACGAAAGTTCTTCGGTTTCATGCTAATCGAAAGTGGTTGTTAATAAGACCTGATCAACCTTATTAATGGATCATTTTTGAGTGGTATGAAGTTGATGAATTTAGTAAGCACTACCTTATGTCCTTACCTTTTGTTTTCTTTTTTATTAGTTAAATAAAATAATATGCCATGTTTTATCTGTTTTCTGAATTTCCTGTGCAATAAAAAATGACCCAAAAATAAAAGTGCTCAGAATGCCCTGAAAATTTTACACGAATTTTTCATTAATATTTTTGAATTTCTGGTGCAAATAATACCAGAGGGAGGTGCACCAGGTGGGCACAACCCACCTGGGTGCGCCAGGACTCCCAGGCGCGCCCTGGTGGCTTGTGGTCCCCACGTGGGCCCCCTCACTTACCTCTTCATCCCACATCATGACTTACCTCCAGAAAAAAATCTCTATTGCTCTCTCTCCCGTGTTCTTGAGCTCAAACCCGCGGATTTTGATCTTTTTGCTCGAAGTTCCATTTCCGAAGCTGTTTCGGGGGATTGTTGCTTGGTATGTGACTCGACCGTTTGTCCACTTAGTTTTTGCTTTAGTGGTTTATATTTTGAATAATTAGCTACTCTTGGTGCTGCTGTAGATGTGCTTTAATGTTAAATTCTTAGTGTTCTAAGTAGTGTGAATGCTTGCTATGGCTTCTATGCATCCCTATGAGTAGTTGCTATCAATTTTATAAAGTTTTGTTGCCAAATTTTTGTCACCTCAAAATTTTTATTTTCAGAAAATTGTACGCGGACATGAATATCTTCAGGAAGTTTGGCTCTAAGAAGAACTCCAAGGGTGTTATTGGGGAGTCTTCTGACAATGATCTCCACCCTCGAAGGTTGGCGAAGGTACGACCGTGCGAATGGCCGCACACCCCATTCCTGGAAGATGCTGGAATTCTTCAGGAGTTCATGCAATATGTTGCAAATGCCGGCCTCACCGAGTCCATCGCAGATGAGTGTGACCGGCACCAAATCCTCACAAACATCTTTGTTCAGAGTTTTACTTTTCTGCCTAGAAATATTCCTCCTGAAGTGAGCTTCGATTTATATGCTGAAAATCATCAGATACCACTTACTGAATTTTGTGATATATGCTTGATGCCTTCTGATGGGAGCTTACCCGAGCCTAGACCGGTTGGTTTTGAGGACTTTTATCACACTTTGACAGTGGGAGATGAGAGAGGGGTGTCAGCCACCACGACCGCTAGCATACACTTTCCTGCCGTACATTATTTTGCTTTATTTGTTGCTAAGTGCCTGCTTGCTAGAAAGAAGGTAGGTGCGCTCAGTGCACCAGACTTTGTTGTTTTATGCCGAGCAGTCGAGGGCGACAACACCCATAGCCTGGGAGCTATTGTGGCTCGTCGCCTCCATCTTAATAAATCCCAGGGTGAAATACATGGTGGGATTTTTGCTACTCCTTTGGCGGCTCACTTCGAGGTCGAGATACGACCTCATGATTACCCTTTGACCAAGGTCTACCTAGACAGGGTAGCCATGGAACACCATCATTTTCTTGCACGAGATTATCCTGACATTCCCATTCCTTATAACCTGGTTTTTAGCGTTAAAACATGTGATATTATTCCACTGCCTGCACCCACTTTGTTTCATTCTGTTGCCAGGGGTGGATATAGGATTATGCTTGCGGACATCATCGCCTACCGGAACGCTCAGGCTGCTGCGGAAGCAGCACAGGACGAGCCTCAACAATGGGACGAGTGGATGCCCGCTCCTCAGCACCCCTACTACCCTCCAGGCTACTGATCGACTACCAAGTTAGGCCAAAAGCCTAAGCTTGGGGGAGTACGTGTTTCCACCGAATTTACATTCATGTTCACTTATTCCATTTGTCGGTGTCCACACTTTTTCATTGTATCATCCATGCTTAGATTTATTTTCTTGCTTTCTTCTTGTGTGTTTGAAAAACTTTAGAAAAAACAAAAAAATTAGTTGTAGTTAATTTACTTTCTATGCATGCTTAGTAGTAGCATTAAAAAGAAAACCCAAAAAGATTTCCTTCTTCTTCTTTTGCTTGTTGTGAGCTTTCCCGTGTAAATAGTTTTTCTTGTTTTTGCTTTTCTCTTTTGTTTGCTTGATTCAAGAAAACCAAAAACTCCAAAAATATTTCAGTGTGTTTCTCTGAATTTCTTTTCTTTTTATTCGAGTTGTATCGAGGAGAAGACCACGATGAAAATGTTGAGTGGCTCTCTTTTGAATAATTGTTGAACTAATAAAGAGCACATTTTACCTTGTCTTCTCCTGTTGAATAAAATGTCTTGCAGATTCCAGCTTAGTCCACGGCACTCTTGCACTATTATTATTTTCATATCGTTCGGTCGTGAAAGTGAAAGGCAATAATGACGACATTCGGTGAACTGGCCGTGGCAGAGAGAAACTGGTATGCACTCGACTTGTTCTGTCTGTGTAAATATGTTTAACCTAGTATCCATGATTCAACCCATTATGATTAAACATGTTTGCAATGATAATTAGAGATTATAGTTTCTCATGCCATGCATAAGTAGCTGGGAGTTGATAATAATTTATCTTCGATATCAACATTGCGTTAAAATGATTGTGATGTAGTATGATGATATGCTATCCTCCTCTGAATGTTGGAGTGGCTTGACTTGGTACATGTTCATGCATGTAGTTGAATCAAAACCAACATAGCCTCTATGATATTTATGTTCATGGTGTTCATATCCTACTCATGCTAGTGTCCAATGTTACTTATACATAATGTATGGTTATGATCGTTGTGGCTCTCTAGCTGGCCACTTCTCAATCTAATTGCTAGCATTCGCCTGTACTAAGTGGGAATTCTGCTTGTACATCAAAAACCTTGAACCCAAAGTTATTCCAGATGAGTCCACCATACCTACCTAGATACGGTATTACCCTTGCGTCCTAAGTAAATTTGCATGTGCCACCTCTAAAAACTTCAAAAAAAATATCCGTTTTGTGTGCTTGGATCGTTCATGGAACGGCAGGAGGTGGTCGGTATCTTCCATGCTAAGCAGGTTTTTTTTTGTTTTTTCCATGCTAAGCGGGTTATTCTCAGGTTGAGTGTTTATTCACTCGCCATCACACGAGAAAAGGGCGGGAATAGGGATGCCCATTCCCAAACTGTAAACTGAAAAAAGAGTTCATCTCTCAATTAATCAAACAAAAACTCCCAATGGAGTCAAAAACTTTACTTTTATCGCTTGGGAACCACCGCTAGCATGCTTAGCATGGAAGATATTGATAACTGATAGTTGTGAAGTAAATGAGAAGGGTGCATGTCCCAAAATAATCATTTTCCTTTGTTTTAAAAATTGAGCTCTGGCACCTCTGCAAATCACTGCTTCCCTCTGTGAAGGGACTATCTATTTACTTTTATGTTGTGTCACCGCCTTCTAAAACAAGCGCCAGAAACTGAGGGAGCACAGCTGTCATGATTTATGTATTGTGTGTAGCTAATGTTGGGTGCATCATGACTGGATCTTTTCTATCATGAATTACAATGTTTAGTCGCTGCTTGAACTTTGGAGGTGCTCTGCATTTATGTTTTGCGGTCTCAGAGAGGGCTAGCGAGATACCACTATTGTCATATTATATCATGGTTGTCTTGACAACATGTTGCCATTTGAGATATCTTATTATTTCTCGCTAGCTGATTATGCCATTGATATGGATCATTATAATCTTTAAGAGTAATTGTCGACATGGTTAGTTATAATGTTGGCTGAAAACATGGGTGCTATTTAAGCTTATTCATGCAAACAAGAGCAAAAGAGTTCGTAAAAGTTTTTCTTGTTCACTTTCAGTTGATCAACTGAATTGCTTGAGGACAAGCAAAGGTTTAAGCTTGGGGGAGTTGATACGTCTTCAACGTATCTACTTTTCCTAACGTATTTCCTCTTGTTTTGGACTCTAATTTGCATGATTTGAATGAAACTAACCCCGGACTGACGCTGTTTTCAGCCGAACTACCATGGTGTTGTTTTTGTGCAGAAATAAAAGTTCTCGGAATGGAACGAAACTTTGCGAGGAATTTTTATACAATTAAAGAGAATTTCTGGAGCCAAGAGTTGCCAGAGAGAGGCACCTGGGTTGGCACAACCCACCAGGGCATGGCCCCCTCTCCTGGCGTGCCCAGGTGGGTTGTCCCCACGTGGTGGCCCTGCAGACGTCAACTTTGATACTATAGAATCACATATTTCTACAAAAAATCAGGGGAAAAGAATTATCGCGATCCACAAGACGAAGCCGCCGCCAAGCCCTGTTCTTCCTCGGGAGGGCAGATCTGGAGTCGGTTTGGGGTTCCGGAGAGGGAGGTCTTCGTTCTTCGTCATCACCAACCCTTCTCCATCGCCAATTCCATGATGCTCCCCACCGGGAGTGAGTAATTCCTTCGTAGGCTCACTCGCCGATGAGGAGTTGGATGAGATTCATCATGTAATTGAGTTAGTTTTGTAAGGGCTTGATCCCTAGTATCCAGTATGTTCTTAGATTGATGTTGCTATGACTTTGTTATGCTTAATGCTTGTCACTTTGGGCCCGGGTGCCATGATTTCAGATCTGAACCGTTTGTGTTATCATCATTATATCCATGTTCCAGATCCGATCTTGCAAGTTATAGTCACCTACTACGTGTTATGATCCGGTAACCCCGGAGTGATAACCGGGACTTCTTCCGGTGATTAGTAGTTTGAGGAGTTCACGTATTCACTATGTGTTAATGCTTTGTTCCGGTTCTCTATTAATAGGAGACCTTAATATCCCTCAGTTTCCAATATGGACCTCGCTGCCACGGGAGGGTAGGACAAAATATGTCTTGCAAGTTATTTTAATAAAGCATGTATGACTATTTATGAAATACATGCCTACATTATATCGATGAACTGGAGCTAGTGCCGTATCGCCCTAGGTTATAATGGTCACATGATGAATATCATCCAACAAGTCACCGATCCAATGCCTACGAACTTTTCCATATTGTTTCTCCTAAGTTACTACTGCTATCATCACTGTTACACTTGCTACAAAATTACCGTTATCACTATTACTGTTACCATTACTGATGTCACTACTATCAAAACTATCAAACTGGTTTGCTGCTGATCACTTTGCTGCAGATAATTAATCGTCAGGTGTGGTTGAATTGATAACTAAGCTGCTAATACCTTCAAATATTATTTGGCTCCCCTTGTGTCGAATCTACAAATTTGGGTTGAATACTCTACCCTCGAAAACTGTTGCTATCCCCTATACTTGTGGGTTATCACCGCTTTTCTGCATCATCCCTTCCTCTTTGGGGAAATACCGACGTAGCTTCAAGCCGCATCAGCACCCCGTGGGAAGCACGACGGCGCATCCATCGGACACGATGGTGATATCTTGTCCGTGTGTGATTTTGGGCAGACACATACACGTACATCCGGGAACGCGGGCCCATGTTTCGGGCTTCCGATGCGTGGCATACGGTTTGATCCAAAAAACTTTTGGCGATGAGCTAGAAAAACATAAACGGGCTTTGTAGGCCCAGAACCATCAACAAATTTTGACCTTGTGTCTCGTTACGTTGCAGATTACAACGCAATAAGTAATTGCAAATCTGTTCACACCGAACAAACTAATATGTGTTCACACTTAGCACCGGGCTATAAAAACGACCCACTAGAAAATTACTTCACAGTTCCTCTCCTCATCACCCACAAAACTGGTCTTTCCTGTCAAGTCATTCCTCCATGACCGGTAGGAGGAGTTTCGGGTGGACATATAACTAGGCAGCAAAGACCAAGGCCGCGGAAGCACTAGAGAGGTCCCGCCGTGAAGCGGTAGCCGCAGCAGAGATGTCCCGGCGCGCCACAGAGCCCTCGAACGAGCTCTCACAGGCACGCGAGTGCTCTCACAAGCGCACTCGCCGTGTTGGCGATCATGACGAGCTGGCGTTGCTGAAGTCCTTGGCCGGCGACGACGACATTCTCGCTGGCCTTGTTAAGCAGCAGGAGCTGGTCGATGGCTTGGTGAAGCTGCTCGAGATCACCGATGCCTCGACTGAGAAGGCGGCTGGCCTCGTCGAGCAACTCATGGGTGACAATGCGAAGCCCCTCAAGGCACTCACCGAGAAGTAGGAGGAGGCCGCCGGCTGGAAGATGCTGCATGAGCAGAGCAGTGCCTTGGGGATGATGCTGACAGCGGACGTCGAGGAACTGATGGATGACTTGAGGAAGCTCCAGATCGAGCGCGAGCAGGAGGTGGACGAATCCGTGGCTGCTTTCAAGCAAAGTCATGAGGAATTGAAGAAAAAGCTGGAGGATGTCGTTGCTCAGCAATCCATCGACGAGTAGAGACTGTAGCGATGGAGATCATTGTCTGTGATTTCCTTCTTCTCTGACCCCCGTGTCTTTCGGGCTTTGCCGCATGTGGCATTTTAAATTATCCGGAATATGTAAGACAATTATTGTTCGCCCATTGTAAATTTGTCGTCGTATTGTCCGTTGCCATTTTATTTGCATCGTATTATCCGTTGCCCAATGTGGCATTTTAAATTAGGCCAGAATACAAGTTGAAAACACGAACAAAGCAAATGCTAATGTTGAACGGAGCCATGGGATCACAAGCAAACACCCTTCGTCCAGGCACTTTAATTAACCGCGTGTTAAACAGCGGCTCAACCGCCATTAATGGAGAAGTTGTGAGCGAGGCGGGCGGCTGGTGGATGGAGGTCAAAGTGCTCGCTTTCTGGTGAGCATGGGCGGCCTTGCTGCTCGCACGTGTCCTGTCGAGCCTGCGAGGTTGACATGATGCACGCGTCCCGTCGAGCCTGCGCGACGGATTGCTCGCACGCATCCCGTCAAGCCTACACGGCGGACTTCTCGTGCTCGTCCCTTCTAATCAAACAGCTACACGCACGCCATCGAGTATGGTTAAATTTTGGCACAAAATACAAAGATGACCAATGAACGAGGACGGAGGTAGTACTATCCCATAAGAAAAGAGGGACGCGTGGCTGCATTGAAATGGTTACGGGAACACACGGTTCATATAATACAACCGTTTGCGATATTAACGTGTCAGCTATTTTTTCAAAAGGACTTCGTTTGCTATTAATGTGTGCGCCTTGTCTCAAACTGGATGATTCTTTTTACCATGGCATATATGTTCCATGTCATGAAACCATGCCTAGTTTCGTGTTTTTTGGTTGAGTTTTCGATTTACTGGGATTTAAAAACTGATATTCTCAATGTTTTAGAATGATGAGAAGTTTGTAATTCATTCCCATTCCTTCAATGAGACCTAAACTTGCACCCAATGACACATCTACGATTTCCCACCCATTTTGCTTCACTGGAGCATGTGCTTGTAGTTCAAATTTGAATTATGGACTACATTAAATTCCTAGAAAACTTAATTAATATAAAAATGGCCAAACGAACCCTGAACAGTTCCAAATTTTAGCACGACACTCTTGTTATTCTATGTTGTCTGTAGAAAACAAAGTTCAACGCAAGAAGATGCAACGATTATCGTTTCGCCCACAAGAGGGGCATGTTTCCCTACCGGAACCACGAGGGTTGCGAGAAACTTCGGTTTGTAAGAGGCTTGTAATATAACTTGGCCCAAATTGGACAATTATTTTACCACGACATATATGTGCCATGTAGTGACACCATGCCAAGTTTCATGATTTCCTGGTGAGTTTTGGATTTACAGAGATTTAAAAACCGAGATTCGCAATGTTTGTGGCCAAGCCAGGACATCGAGACGGTTTAATTCATTCCCATTCCTTCCATGGGACCTAAACATGCACCCCAAGGACACATGTACATTTTTTCTAGCCATTTTGGTGCAGTGGAGCATGTATTTGGAGTTCAGATTTGAATTATGGACATTAAATGCCTACAAAACTCAATTAATGAATAAAAAAGGTCAAACGAATCCTGAATAATTTCAAAGTTCAGCATGAATCTCCCATTGTTCCATGTTGCGTGTAGAAGAAAATAAAAGGCTAGAGGAGGGAGCGATTATCGTTTCGCCCACAAGAGGACATGTTTCCCTATCGAAACCATTACGGTTTTGGCGACAGGCTCCGGTTTGTAATAAAGCTTGGCTCAAATTGGACAATATTTTTACCACGACATATATGTGCCATGACGTGAAACCATGCCACCTTTGATGACTTTCTAGTGAGTTTTGGATTTATGGGGATTTAAAAACCGAGATTCCAAATGTTTGATGACAAGCCAGGATGCCGATATATTTGTAATTCATTCCCATTCCTGGCATGGGACCTAAACATGCACACAAGGACACATGTACAAATTTTCTAGCCATTTTGGTAAACTGGAGCATGTATTTGTAGTTTAGATTTGAATTATGGACATTAAATGCCTAGGAAAGTCAATTAGTGTATAAAAAGGCCAAACGAACCCTGAATACGTTTAAATTTCAACACAGATATCCTGTCGTTCCATGTTTCTCGTAGAAGAAAATACAAGCTGAAAAGAGGCAGTGATTATCGTTTTGCCCACAAGGGGGACACATTTCCCTATCAGAACCACGAGGCTTCTTTGAGATAAGCTCCAGTTTGTAAGAGGTTTGTAATAAAGCTTGGCCCAAATTGGACAATGTTTTTACCAAGACATATATATGTGCCATGATGCCAACTTTCATGACTTTCTGGTGAGTTTTGGATTTATGGGGGTTTAAAAACCGAGATTCCAAATGTTTGAGGACGAGCCAGGACGCCGATACGGTTGTAATTCATTCCCATTCCTGGCATGGGACCTAAATATGCACCCAAGGACAAATGTATAATTTTTCTAGCCATTTTGGTGAAATGGAGCATGTATTTGTAGTTTAGATTTGTATTATGGACATTAAATGCCTAGGGAACTCAATAAGTGTATAAAAAGGCCAAAGGAACCCTGAATAAGTTTAAATTTCAACACAGATATCCTGTCGTTCCATGTCGCCCATAGAAGAAAATACAAGGCGAAAAGAGGCAGTGATTATGGTTTCGCCCACAAGGGGGGCACGTTTCCCTATCGGAACCACGAGGCTTCTTTGAGAGAAGCTCCGATTTGTCAGAGGTTTGTAATAAAACTTGCGCCAAAATGGATAAACAAATTCATCGACATATATGTGCCATGTCGAGACACCATGCCAAGCTTCACGATTTTCGGGTGAGTTTTCGATTTACAGAGATTTAAAAACAGATATTCTTCTCACGAAATGTTTTAAATAGCACACGGTTCACACACGAAAGCCGTGTGCCTACCAAACCATGGCTGATGCCCCCTTCCCCTGCTGCGCGCTCGATCTGAGTCGTGCGTTCTGATTGGCCAGAACCAAAATCCCACGGATCATACATCTGCACCGTTGGATGCTCCCAGATCGAACAACAATCCTCATCCCTTTCGACAGCACATGCAATATATTGGTAAGCACTGTGAGCATGTGTCGTGCTAGCTCACGCTTCCTTCTCTACTAAGTTTTCTATATTATAATGTTGTCATATATCCACACACGCTACCATTTTCCGCCACTCCTCTCATCGGTTTCCTGCCTCTTCTCCCATCGTTTTCCCGCTACTAGTGTCAGTGCTCATTGAAGGCTAGGTAGCGACACACCGGCCATGTAAATATCACACACAATTTCTAAAAGCACAAATGTGTGTGATAGGAGGGAGTAGGTCCCATAGGTGACCAGCGTGAAACGCCTTAAAGCCAAGGAGGAAATTCCTATCAGCAACACTACAAAAAAATACACTTCCGTAATGATACGTGTTTGTCATAGTAGGTTACGTTTTCTGTCATGCATGTACATCCATGACAAATTTATGACAGAATCAAGATAGTCATACCCGTGCTGTCGTAGAAGTGTTCCATGACATTACCAAAATTATCATCACGGAAGTGTCCACTTCCATGACGATAAATCGCGCGTCACAGAAGTGCTTTCATCAAGGGTGACCGACACGTGGCATCCACCGTAACGGAACGCCGTTAAGCTATCGGGTCCAGTTTTGGATCCGATAACCCGTTAACAGCCCCGACCAATGGGGATTTTCCACGTGTAAAATCATCATTGGCTGGAGGAAACACGTCGCGGCTCACCGTTGGGACAGATGTCATCCACTCATTGGACCCAAAGCGCCTATGATACGCCGACACGTGGCACGGCCCAGCAGAGGCCCATTCCTGTGAAAAGGCCGGCCCGTTTGACTTGGTCAAAAGGTGGCGTGCCGGCCCACGGCAAGCCTGTTAATGGCTTGTTCGCATATAGCCCATTTACAGTCCGCTATCCCAGGGCCCGTTTATGGCCTATCCAAATTAGGCCCAGTAGCGTCATCTGGGCCGTCCAATATAATTCCAGCCCATTTTAACTTAACGCCTATGTATGGCCCATGACGTCTTTCGGCCCATATGAGGCCCTTAGTAAACCTCAGCCCCTTAACGGCACGTGGTAAAACTGGCCCGTAATGAACAATGTATCACTTTATACCCATTAACGGCCCATTATTCCGTTGGGCCGTTTCCAGCCCATGATATCTTTCAGCCTTCTCAGGGCCCATTTATTCTTGGCCTCATTTCCAGCATTCAGTTACTTACGGCCCGTTACTGTCATTTTCTGCTTGTGGGCCAAATTCAGCCCGTGGTTACAGTCGACCCGTTAATACGTTGGGCCATTTTCATGTCGAAAAAAACCCGTTGGGCTGTTTTCATAGAGTTACCAAATACGGCCAATAAACAGCCCGTTATTGTCCACGAATAGTACGGCCCATGATTGGCGAAATGACGATACGCCCCGTAGAAGGCCCATGGATCCTACGGCCCGTAAAAGGCCCATGGATCGTACGGCCCGTAGAAGGCCCATGGATCCTACGGCCCGTATAGAAGGCCAATGGATCCTACGGCCCGTAGAAGGCCCATGGATCATACGGCCCGCAGAAGGCCCATGGTTACAACAGTCCGTGTGTTGCCATGATTATTTTGGCCTAGTTTCCAAAAATAGGTTATTGTGGCCACTAGAAAAACACAGAAAAAGAACTGCAGTGACTACAAGCAAACAACTAAACAAGACAATAAGGAAATCAATAAGCAAGCAATTAACGCTAGCCTATTACCGCTATTACACATATTACATCCACTGGGCATCAAAGTTCGCCACCAGTGCAAATATAGGGAACAAAGCAGCATATTACATACACTGGCCGTCAAAATTGGCCACCAGTGCAAATAAACACGGCAGCAAAACAAGAGCATAACTGAAACAACTTCATAAGAGCTCAAGAAACATGGTATCCACCATGCTGGCAATAAGCTTAGCAAGCTTATTAGCTTTGTCCTGTTTGGCGCTAAAATCCTCCAACGCTTGCTGTTGCACCAGAAAGTATGCATCTAAATGCTCCAGGGACTTCCGCAGTCCTTCCGCTTCTTGTCGCAGCACAACTGATCGATGTCTTTCAGCTTGTAGTTGAGACTCAAGAAACTGAACTGATTCAGACAGTGAGTTTGAATAGCTTGTTCAAGCGGTAGTGGCCAGTAACTCCAACACTAAACCAAGACAGGACTTTGGGGTTATCTCACTGTCTTCAAGATAGTCTTCCTTAGCTGTTTTATCAGCTTTGTTGGAGACCAACAAGGATGTGTCACTATCCTGAACCTTATCTGCATTACTTCCTTTACCATTGCTTAATAAGGCACTCTTCCGCAATATTCTGTCAGCATTCTAAAAGAAGAAACAAGCAGACACATAATAGTTTAGCATGTACTAGTATATGAAACTCATTTCGGTGAACCAGTTCATTAGTAAGGTGATAGGATTAAACTACCAAGTCTTCTATTGCCAAGTACTAGTACATAATAAAAGCATCAAACAAACATATATCTATGTCCTATGGTCACTGCATTGTCTTGCCAAATCAAAATAGAGACACGGTTCAAATCATATCAGTTCAAGACAAAGCAGCAGTGAAAGAATACAAAGCGTGGGAAACTACACGGCACAACAAGATTTCAGATGGGTACCACGGGTCTACATGTACAACAACACTATTGGTTCTGTTGTGATGCTAGTAACACTACTAGGAAAAGGCCTGCTAGTGGCGCACCTGTTTTGGCTACTAATGGCGCACTACAGGTGCGCCACTAGCATCACGCTATTAGACTTAGTAATGGCGCACCACATAGAAGTGCGCCATTACTAACAATTTTTTTTCAAATTTTTTGCAGAATTTTTTTCAACTTTTTTTCATTTTTTTCTTAATCTAGGGTCACTATGGCTTAATCTCGGGTCAATATGCTTAATCTCAAGTCAAATCGCACTAAGTGGTCAAACTTCCCGAAAGGTCACCCATCCTCACACTACTCCAGCCCGAGCACGTTTAACTTCGCAGTTCTATTCAACCCCAGCACCACCTCACTTAACAGGCACTTGTTGATATATCTATCATATCAATCCTATTAAACCTTGTTCACGTCTAGGACTTTGTTCATGTTCATGAGTATGATGAAATTTTGAAAAATATTTCAAACTTCCCGGTCATATTACGTATCATTTTTTTTAAAAAAAATCCAAAAAAAATTTGAAACCAATTTTTTTACTAGTGGCGCACCTAGCAAATGGTGCGCCAATAGTAAGTTTGAAATTTTTTCCATTTTTTCCCCTCTAGATCTTAAAAGCCCCATAACTTTTTTTCTGTTAGGTTTTTGAGGATTTTGAAAATGTTTAACGGGGTTCGAGGTGGTGCAACTTTTCGAGTAGATGATTTATCGAGTAGATGATTTTCCCCTCTAGTAAGTTTGAAAATGTTAAATTCGGATGTAACTTTTCGAGTAGATGATTTTTCATATAAAAAACTTTTTAATCCGAGTTCGTATGCAAAAGTTATGCCCATTTTACAAATTCTAGAGAGATTTTGCAAATAAAGTCGAAATTCATATTTGTAAATTTTCCCAACAAGTAGACCACATATCACATGGGAAACTTATTTTATTTTATTTTTTTGACATTTCCATCATTTTCTTTTATTTTTTTTAAAACTGAAAAGGCGGTCCACACGGGGGGTGCATCCGGTGGAATTTTTGGGCCAAGTTAGTAATGGCGCACCATGGTAGTGGTGCGCCATTACTAGTTCAAGTAATGGCGCACCACACACACGGTGCCATTACTAGTTTTGAAAAAAAATTGAAAAAAAAATTGAAAAAAAATTACTAGTGGCGCACCGTGGATGTGGTGCGCCATTACTAGTTTAACTAGTAATGGCGCACTATCCACTGGTGCACCATTACTAGTTTAAAAAAATAAAAAAAATTGTTATTAGTGGCGCACCGTGGATGTGGTGCGCCATTAGTATTTGGACACTAATGGCGCACCAACACATGGTGCGCCATTAGTATATAGTATTGGCGCACCACATGTGTGGTGCGCCATTACTGTCCATATTATCTATAGCCATTTTCTTAGTAGTGTAATGTGCATGGTATGAGAAGTCAACTGTATACACAATTAAAATTGAAATCAACAGAGCTATTGATAAGAGCAAGCCTGTTAAAGAAACATGCGTGAACATACCTGCTGTGCCATTGAAGTTTCGATTGGATCCTTCAATGTAAAAATAAGTTTGTATGAGTAAATACAGTGATACAAGAGAAAAGCAGTATGCACGATAGCAATCATAGTTAGAAAAGGCGCGCCTAGGCTCTAGGCGTTGGCGAAACGCATTGCGCATAACTACGCTTAATCTGTGCATAACTGTGCATAAGCATGCGCTTTGGTCAGTAAAGCGCAAGGCGGTGACAAAACGCTCAATTAACGCCTAGCGCTTTTTTGAACTATGATAGCAATGGAATCTTAAATTAGAACAATTGTTTTTCAGGTTTAGGCACTTGTTCTACATGAACAGAGTACATTAAGACGCCAGAATATAGTACTTAAAATAGAAAATGAGCTCATAGACCTTACCACATTCTTGGTTCGGGACCAGTAAAGAACAAGGCGTTCCCAGTCATCGTCTAGTAAATGTGTCTCAGAAGAACGTATGGGAATTTGATGAGTTTCTTTGCCGGTGAAGTACGTTTTCTTCATGTAATTCCGATACTGCCACCAAGCATTCTTGAAGATAGCAGAGGTATTAGCACAGGTTACCTCATCCTGAGTTTCCAAATCGGTCCTTCTCCATAGAGAAAAATGGGAAAATTTTCTATATTATAACCATCATGAAGGTAGGATGTATGGGACAAAGCAAAGTAATTGCCATGAATAACATTACTTACACATAACTCCTGGACAAACACCTGCAACTGGCATTTTCCTTCATCTTCAGTATAATATTTCCAAGATGGGAAGATACGCACATACGATTTAACAACATCAAATGCGATAGATGCTAAACTACGACTAGCTGGTTGTGCTTCCTCCACAGGAATAGGCGTACTAACTGGTGGAGTTGGGGTTCACTGTGGTAGTACTGGCCCTTTGGGCACTGGAGCTGCCTTACTAACTGCTCTTGTTTGGGAGCTCTGTGGTGGAGATGGTGCTATGTCAACAGGAACTGGGTTACTATCTGCTGGGGTTGGGGTTAGATTAGGTGAAGCTGGTTCTTTGTCCATCGCAGTAGGGGTACAATCTGCTAGTGTTTGGGTTATGTGTGGTAGGGTTGGTTCTCGTGGATGTACAACCGGGGTGCTATCTCCACCAAGAGGTAGCACTGTTTTATTTGAAGACCGTGTTTTTAGTCCGCTAGATGCTGGCATCACCCGCTCCAATTCAAATGGCTGATAAACAGGAAACATAGTTGAATGTACAGACATTGTATGAGAGACAGATGCAATAGATAGTGTGGAAAAAAGAGGGCATGAAATAGCTGACATGTATATTGTTTAACTAAAACGGATAGCATGACATAATTTCACATATATGATGTCTATCTAAACTGGATAGCATAGCATAACATAATTCAAAGATATGATGAATAACTAAACAGGATCGCATGGCATAATTCACCTACATGTTATCTAAGTAATCAGGATCGCATCATTTAATTCACATATGTGATTTATATGCTAAACAGAGGGCATTAGATATGATGTCTGAACTAAGAACATGGTGTTGAATATTGTGTATATGATGTCTAATCTATGCAATGCAAGACACCATATGCATGATATGAGCAGTATAACCGTGCCAAGTTAGAGCATACACCTCGGTGGGGGAATAGGACTGGTCATCTGTCTCTGAATCCATCTCTGAGGAGCTATCGGGACCCAACAAGAGATCTGCTTCGACAGGTAGCACTGTCTACACTGAAGGCCTTGTTTTCACTCCAGATTTTTCAATCTCCCACCCAAATGGCTGATTCACAGGAATAGTTGTTTAATGTACACACATTGTCGACAAATGGAAATGTAATGAAGAAAAGGATGGGCAAGATATCAATCAAATATATGATGCCTGGTTAAACAGGATGGCATTGCACATTGCACGTATATTATGGCTGGCTAAAAGACCTGAGACTGCACAATTCCCATATATGATATAGAAACTAAACAGGTGGCATTACAGAATATGTCTAAACTAAGCAGATGACATATATGATGTCAAAAGTAGGCACTGCAAGGCAACATATGAATGATATGACTAACATCATCATGCCAAGGTAGAGCAAACACCTTGGGGGGCAAATAGGAGTGGTCAGTGGCGTCTGAATCCGCCTCAGAACAGACATCTTCCTCTGATTACAATCTGGAGAGGGGTGGGGAGGGTTTGCCATTGAACCCACCATGGAGCGATGTCTGCATGACATTGTATTGCCATGCAAAACTCTTCTCTTTTTCTCTACATGTTCAGCATGACTGTCGGCGTTCTGGGAACGGGGGTCCCCAGACTTGCCTGCCTGCGGCCCACGGCGTGGCTAAGCTAGCGGGCTGTATGGCCCATCTTCATCAGCAAGGCATCCAAGACCTTCGCGAGGGGCCAAGCTTCACGAGGCGGACGACGCAGGACCTCCTCAGGAGTGTCCAAGCCAGGCAGGCTCGCGAGGAGCAGAGATATCAAGGTGGGGCAAACCTCATGAGGCTCTCGTGACGTGAGCCATGATGATCGGCACCAGGCGGGCGCCAGGCGGGCGCCAGGCGGGCGCCAGCGCGCGCAGCGTCCTTGTTTCCTCTTTGGTGCTAAGGAGGCCAGCGCAGGAGAGGAGTACCGAGGCATCAGGCAAAGGTTGCCATATCGGTGCAATGAGACCAAGACCAGAAGGACGGCAAGACGGAGGTCATCGTGGAGCCCAAGACGGCGTCACCAACAGAGCCTTTTTGCAGGGGAAGACCACTTTTGTCAGGATAGCTTGTACTAGTTGTCCCCCTTCAAATTTGCCCGTCGTTGTTGGCTCCCTTCCCGCTCGATATTTGGGAAGAGGACCAGGGCTTATATAAGTAGAGCTAGCCACCACAGTAGAGGCATCGGTTCTTAGCTTGATCCAATCTGATCGAGCAGTTCATCCAGCTCTCACCCACTAGTTCACCAAGCACAAGAACACACCTCAGCCTCAGGAGGCTGTTCTTCCCCTTGTACTGTTCTTCATCAGCCCAAGAGGCAATCCACCACCACCACAATGGAGTAGGGTATTACACCACAACGGTGGCCCGAACTAGTATAAATCTCGTGTCTTTCTGTGCGGTGAGTTCGTCGAGTTCGTCCGCGAGACCTTAGAGAGCTAGGCGTAGATCGGTAGGAGGGAAAGACTTCGCGTGCACCCCAGTGTTCGAACCTTAAGGGTTTGCCGGAACCCCACATCCGACATTTGGCGCGCCAGGTAGGGGTGCGCCGGAGCTTCTTCCTCAACGATCGACTTGCCGATGCTCCACAGCCACTATGTCCGGTGATTCAAGGGCCGGCTACAACCGCTGGGGAGCCTGGCCAGCTCGGGCAGCGCCGCCTGCCCATGAAGACCTCGACCCCGCGCTCCAGGCGGCGTGAGCGCCGCTAAACTCCACCGGGCGCGGGCGGCGCGGCCAAGCATCATCCACCCCCACCCCACGGCAAGTACGAGCCGCTGCAAGAGCGGCGAGCCACGCCGCAGCAACGGCGCCGCACTCACGGCGCGAGCAAGCAAACATGCGGGCAGCGCTCACAGTGGCGAGGGAGCTACTACGTTGCAGGCTCATGGAGATCGGCCGGGATGCACTGCTTGAGCGCGTTGCCGAGCTGCTGGATGCGGCAGCGTCGGGAGCGCCGCCTTTCTGCTATCGACTTTCTCCTCAGGCCACCGTAGGGCCACACTGCGGGCCTCACCACAACTACACGCCGTCGACTACTCCCGGGGGCTTCATCAACATCAGCACGGCCGGCGGCGTAGGGGGCTCTGCCGCCCCCATGCTGCCCGCGATAAGCATGGGCGCAAGCGTCGCCCCCCATGGTCCAGGCCCGATGCCGTGCTACTATCCTCAGGACGCCACCTTGGGCCTGGCAACGTGGAGCATGGGGCACTACAGCGAGGTGTTCGGTGTGGTGGCCCAGGGAGCCTACGCGCCCCGCATGATGGACCAAGAGTACGCACCGCAGGACGACCCCGGCTCGTTCGTTGGAGAAGATTGGGAAGAGGGGGCGTTAGGAGCTGAAGCCTTCCAAGAACCAATGGAGAACCACAACGATCACGCCGGAAACGACAACCACAGGGTACCGCTAATCTCTCAGGAACAGGCTTATGCTAACCATGGGCTACAGATGAATCAGGTCGCGGCGTCGATCGACGACCCTGGCATAGCAGCGCCCCTTCCAACAAGGGAAACACGCTGGGGGCCACCAGGAGGGAGCCAGGAACAAGGCCCCTCCCCGCGTCGCGTGAAGCCCGGCAACATCCGGAGGTAGGCCCTCTACCGGGGAGGCCTCGACAACCCTTCCCCCGGCAGAGGACCTGTGGTCGCCGAGGGCACCGCTGGCGTCCTCTTTCCCACCTTTGAGTTGTCCCGGCTGCCAGTAGGCTCAGGGGTGGTCGAGGGTGGCGCAAGGCAGGGCCCTCGTCTGGCAATATGAAGCAAGGCCGGTACCTGTGAAGAAGGCCCAGTGCCTGTGAAGCTCACCGCCCGTGACACTCTCACGTAATAATGAGTTGGGGCTGTACACGCCCCGGAGTCTCAGGAGCGCCGGCCTCAGGCCCTGGGGCTCCCTCCCACGCCTAGTGGCAGCACTTAGCTCCACGCTGGTGAGAAGACTTGAAGACCAGAAGACTAGACTAGGTGCCGGACGCGGCCTTTTGCTTTGGATCTCTCTTTCTGTGGCTTTGCTTTCTGGATCTGGATTTAAGTTGAAACCGAGTTTTTATCGATGCGCGCGGGGGGTGCCTTTTCTCGTTCGAGCAGTTTCTTGCTTTTTGGATTTCGTTCAGTCTGGGACTCATGTCCGTCGCCTTTCCCTTACGAGCCCCTCGCGAGCGGTACTACGCGAGGCACAAACGCGCCAAGCGCGCGCTAACGCTGCAACTTGGGCTTGCCTCTTGCGGGGCCCCTTTCTGACAGGTCGACAAGCTCCGCAGGATTCTCAGAAACTCGTCGCCTCGCGGCCCAGGTCGGAGCTGGCGCAGACTAAGGTAAACCACGGCAGAAAGCTCGCCCCTGGGTTCACGAGTTCATGGGGGCGCATACCCAATGTCGTATAGGAAAATAAAGGCTGCAACTTGCTTACACGAGGGGCTCCCCCTCTCAAAATGCTCTTACAAGTTTTCCAACGGCCGCGCCCGAGTTCTGTGTACAGGGTGAAATGACTGGAGAACATGGGATCAACCGGAAATGTCACTCGCTACATCACCCTCGGACGCGTCACTCGCGTCATCACCTTCGTCGGCACCGCCGCCGCCATCGGCGACGCCCCCGTCGCCGTCGTCAACCACGTCGCCTTCGTTTGCGACGACCACCACCGCGTCATCCTCCGAAGTGAAGGCTCCGACCAACGTGTCCACATTGTCCTCGACCCAACGTGCCAGGTCGCCCCGGACGGCCGTGGGTACGGGGGCGATGGCGGCGTCGAAATCAAAGTTGGGGTCGGCGTTCAGAAGGTGGCTGAAGACACGAGAGAAAGCGCGCTCAAGCAGGCCACAACCCCTCTCCTCCACAAGCTGGCGAGATCTGTCTGATTGGGCTTCCAGGCGCGTCACCACCTCGGTGAAAAAAAGTCAGGTGGCTGGCATAGTCATCCGAGTGAGGGGCCGGTGCATCCTCGTCGCAAATATGGCCCAGGGCGGTATTGGCTCTGTTCCGGAGATCCTGAAGCATGGGGGCATGCTCGCGCTCCAGCGTTTGTCGTTGGAGCATTTCCTCCCTGTTTTGCCGCGTGACGACCTCAGCATCATCAACCCGCCTCCGGAGAGAAAGCAGCTCGGCGCGGGCGGAGGCCAAGTCCGCCTGCGCCATAACCAGGGCGGCGGCCGTGGCCTCCGCATGCCTCTCAGCCTCACCCAACCTGGGCCTCAGGGCACCGGCCCTGGCCACATCCGCCGTACCTGTGAGCTTCAGCTTCAAGTTATACCTACCCTCCAGGTCAGCGCGAACCCGGGCCACCTGGCGATCGATTTCCTCCTGGATCCTAGCCTCACGAGCCCCGATGGCGTCCTCCGCCTGAGCGAGTTGGCGCTCCCTCGTCTCCAGTCGCTCGAGCTCAAGAGTGCGCTCCACGGCTTCCAGGGCCAGCACCTCATCGCGCTTCCGGAACCCCTCTTCCTCCCCGGGCGTCCCCCTCAGGGACGCAAGAGCGGCTCTGCGCGCGTCCACGTGCTGCTCAAGGGATGCGCTCCAAGCCTGGAGCTCCCACGCGCGCTTCTCCGCAGCCTCGCGACGGTGGTCAGCCTCGCGAGCCTCCTCCAAAGCTCGTGAGCGGGCTTCATGGGAAACCTTGAGGGACACCTCGGCCTTCTCGTTCTCAAGGTCACGTTGATAGCGGCCGAGGTTGATAGCCACCTTCAGCTTGCGCCACTCTTCCACCAGCCAGAGACCCTCAGTCTCGAGACGCGAGTCAGTGCCCACGAGCTCTTCACCAAGTCGGCTCATTGCACCCATTGCCTCCTGGAAGAGCTCGTGGCGAACTGCGCTTCGCTCGTGCTCAAACTCGAATGCGCGGCCCGCCTCGTCCTCCACCTCGGGGGCTGCGGGCGGGGCATCAAGCAGCGCACCACCTCTCGGCAGGGGGCTGGGGTCTGGCGCTGCACCTGACGCCGACCAGTCCTCGCGAGAAGCCCAAGCCAATCGGTGTTCACTGCTTGAGGGGGAACCGAAGATCGAAGCCAACCAGCAACTGTCCACGACCAAAGGAGGGGCCTTGGGCACGCCAGCCAAGTTCCACGCCAGACCATAGGGGAGGGGCGACGAAGCCGCGGGTTCAGCACGCCCTGGAGGTAGGAGCGCTCCTCCAACCGACCCTGCTCCAGGGGCAGTAAGCGGCCTAGGAGCGCTCAAGGCTGACTGAGAAGTTGAGGAAGGAGGAGGCCGTTTCTCAGGAGGTGCAGCCGCCTCGACGGAAGGAGCCCTGAAGAACTGACGTCAGGAAATGGAGACAGCGCACAAGGAGTCACAACAATACGGTACTTACACGTCAACGGCGATGTACTTCCTCCGCTTCATCGGTCCAAAGATGTTGTTGCCACTCAGGGAGACTTTCCTCTTGCGGAGCTCCGCGAAATCAACACAGAGCCGACCATAGCATTGGACGTGGCGGCCAGCACAGGGCGAAGAGCTTGGAGAGACAACTTCAAGGGTGCCCGGTTGCGGCAAGCGGCCGGGCACCGCCTCACCACCAACTCCTGAGGCTTCCGGGGCCTTAGCCTCGGGAGCCGCACGCTGCGTCCCCTCAGTGACCGGCGTCTCAGGAGAGATGTCGCAAACTCCGAGGACGACGCCCCAGGATCACCGCGCGGCATGTGCTCCTCAGCACTTGGGCCACCAGCTTCCGTCAGAGCTCTCCCTCCTGCACCCCCACTTGGGGCGGGCTCGGCACCAGCGGCAAGGAAGGGAACCACGACGGCAGGGTTCTCGTGGGGCCCCACTAGACCGGTCGACCGCAGCCCCCATTCGTTAAAGGAAGGCATGCTCGCTGCAAACTTCTTGAGACGTGTCAGCCGCAGCCCCCATTCCTTATTCTTGCAGCGATACAGCAGGCAATTCTTCCCAGGTGTGTCAGCCGGCAAAGGGACACCCGTCAAGACCTTGAGCACTGTCTGCCGCGTCCCGAGAGGGAGCCCAGACTCCTGGAACCTCATGTGGTCCTGACTGTTGAGCAAGGTCCCCATTGGGCGAGAATGGCGGTGAAGCGGAGCAACCCGGCATTTGACGAACTCCTTCACCACCATGGGCACGGTCACGCCGCGGTCCTTCAGCAGCCTCCGCCTGGCCCAGACAAGAACAAGGCGGTGGCTCAAGAGCTTCTAGTGGCCCCAACCAGGGTTTGGAACAGCAGGCCCCGCCAGAAGACGAAGCAGGGGGGTGAGCACGCCGGCATCAACAAACACCCGTCGCGCACGAAACTCGCTCGTGGATGAAGGGAGCTCGAAGTCAATCCCTGCGCCTGCCGTCGCTGCCACGGGCCGGAAGCTCACGCACCCCGAGCATTGCTGAGGGTCGGCCAGGTGCAGTGAGAAGAAATGATGAAGGAGGGTCACCGAAGGAGTGATACCCACCATGGCTTCGCACACGAAAGCGAAGACAACAAGAAGAGTCACCGATTGGGGGTCAAGATGCAGCATGTGGATCTGGTAATGCTCTAGCACCGCATTGAGAAAGGCGGAGAAGGGAGGAATCAGGCCAGCCCAGAGGGCATCTATGAAGATCGGAACCTCGGTGGCTGCCCGAGCCATGCGAGTGCGAGACGCAGGCCAAACCACCGTCTCTCCCCACTCATTGAAGCTGGAAGCAAGCGTCGGATGCACCTTGTCCATGGCCTCGTCGTTAAGCACCTGAGACCGGCCTAGCGCCGGCTCGACGGCCGGGGATGCGCCTGGTGGAGACATTGGCTTCTCCCCTTGTCCGCTTGTTTTGGCGCCATGGCAACGAAGCTGGTGGAGGGCAGGTCAGATTGGAGAAGGGAAATAGAGTCTCGAGGAAGCAGAGAGACTGGGGAAGCCAGGGGCAGACGATGGAGGGATAACTGTGTAGGCCGCGGGGGCCGCATAGCTAGGCGGATTCAAAGGCAGCATGGGGAAGCGGAGACGCCCACGTCCAATCAACCGCCACGCGTCAATCGAGGCCGCATGCTTTGAGGGCCGCGGCGCTCCGTACTTGACCCTTGGCTTCGCCGCGAAGCCAACCCCGAGCGCACCTTGGGCCCGGGGGCTACTGTCGGCATTCTGGGAACGGGGGTCCCCAGACTTGCCTGCCTGCGGCCCACGGCATGGCTAAGCTAGCGGGTTGTACGGCCCATCTTCATCAGTAAGGCATCCAAGACCTTCGCGAGGGGCCAAGCCTGGCGAGGCGGACGATGCAGGACCTCCTCAGGAGTAGCCAAGCCAGGCAGGCTCGCGAGGAGTGGAGATATCAAGGCGGGGCAAACCTCATGAGGCTCTCGTGACGTGAGCCATGACGATCAGCACCAGGCGGGTGCCAGGCGGGCGCCAGCGCGCGCAGCGTCCTTGTGTCCTCTTTGGTGCTAAGGAGGCCAGCGCAGGCGAGGAGTACCGAGGCATCAGGCAAAGGTTGCCATATCGGTGCAATGAGACCAAGACCAGAAGGACGGCAAGACGGAGGTCATCGTGGAGCCCAAGACGGCGTCACCACCAGAGCCTTTTCGCAGGCGAAGACCGCTTTTGTCAGGATAGCTTGTACTAGTTGTCCCCCTTCAAATTTGCCCGCCGTTGTTGGCTCCCATCCCGCTCGATATTTGGGAAGAGGACCAGGGCTTATATAAGTAGAGCTAGCCACCACAGTAGAGGCATCGGATCTTAGCTTGATCCAATCTGATCGAGCAGTTCATCCAGCTCTCACCCACTAGTTCACCAAGCACAAGAACACACCTCAGCCTCAGGAGGCTGTTCTTCCCCTTGTACTGTTCTTCATCAGCCCAAGAGGCAATCCACAACCTCCACACTGGAGTAGGGTATTACACCACAACGGTGGCCCGAACCAGTATAAATCTCGTGTCTTTCTATGCGGTGAGTTCGTCGAGTTCGTCCGCGAGACCTTAGCGAGCTAGGGCGTAGATCGGTAGGAGGGAAAGACTTCGCGCGCACTCCAGTGTTCGAACCTTAAGGGTTTGCCGGAACCCCACATCCGACAATGACCGTGTACAATATCTGACATGCATACGAAAAAATATGGTGAGATTATGTAAGGAGAGCATGCAGAAATTTAGAGTGATGGTAACAACCAGTGGATGGATCCAAAAATAATGATAGCAGGCTGATGATTGCTTTAATTTAATAAAAAGACAGATGATGATTGCTTTACTATTTGTTTCCCACCCAAGATTTACTGTGGAATCTGAATGTTACTGTCGAAACTGAATGCAATGGTAGCAGAGAGCCACTTGACATGTAGTTTAGGGAGGGCCTGCAGTTCATCTTCAACCTGCATCCCCTGAGCCGCCAGCCACCACCGGCCGAACCGCCGGCCCCAGCTCCGCCTCGCCGCCCCGAAACAACTCCCCACCGCCGGTCCGCCACCACCCCGGCCAGCCCTATAGCCCCCCCACCCCCACCCTGAACCCTAAGATAGATAGTGAGGTACCTCTCCGGCGAGCCCCGTACCCGCTGCGGGTGGTTCTTCCTTAACTCCGGAGAGCCCCCCACCCCCTGAAAATCGACTGACCCAAAAGTCGATTCAGTCGACTGAAGTGTAGCTAAACCGGAGCAGAGCAGCAGCACGAGCGAGGGGGAGAGCAGCAGCAGCAGCGCGAGCGAGCGAGCGAGAGCCGAAACAGCAGTAGTAGCGCGAGCGAGCGAGCGAGAGCCGGAGCAGCAGCAGGAGATCCGGCTGGTATGGACGCCGCCGCTGAAGGGGCCTCACACTGGGGGAGAGCCGCCGGGAGATGTCGCCCGCGGTGCCGGCTTCAAGGTAGCCGCTCCATGGGGTGCGGGATGGAGCACCGTCGGTGCCGGGAGGTCGGGCTAAGGAGAAGGTGCGATGCGATGAGTGTACAACCTCTTTGGTGGCGCCGAGTAGGCCTCGACTTCGTCCAAGGACTCGGTGAGGATGCTGCGGTTCCGGTGGAGCAGGTTAAGGCGACGCTGTGGGGATGGAGCAGCCGTGATAGACGAGGTGATCGTCGGAGCAGCTCCTTGGAAGTGGAGGACGAGGCGGCTGAACCGGCGGGACGACGAGATGGACGACGGATCCTCATCCGGGGAGGTGGACGAGGGACGTCGAGCTGTTGCGGTGGACGACGTCGTCAGGGAAGAGGCTCCGGCTGGGCAGCGGTGAGGTGGCGAATGGAGGAGGGTGGGGTTTCGCGGCTGGAGCGCAGAGGTTATGGCGGCCTGGGATTTCGAATGGCAAAAAAGAGGCGATGGGAGGGGGTGAACCATGACTTAGGGACGCGCTTGTCCAAAATGTAGGGTGTGTTACAAAAGTACCCCGCACCGATTTGAACTAGCAGCCCTTTTGGCTCAGGGTTAGAAGGGGAATTTCGCGTGTCGGGATTTGGCAGCTGGAGGGAGTTTTCGCGCGCGTTGTAATTTCGGGATAGCAAGGCGCGGGTTGTGAATGTGCCAGTTTTGGGAGAACGATATCTGCATTTTCGGGATATAACAAGGCGCGGGTTGAATTTTAGGGACAAGCCTAATGTGTAATATTGTACTTGTACGTACCAAATCAATTCGCACTTCCCTCAACCAAAAAGAAAACGAAAAAAATAAAACTATTCACACCACACAAAGAGAGAGTCTTGCCCCGTTTTACTATAAAAATGCTATTTAAAGCTCCTCATACCAACAATTTAGTGCAATTATATGCTATTCGGTAGTATGAATCCATGTTATGTCCAATTAAATTTTTTCGCTTGCTGTATAATGCATGTAACCTACTCATACCAACATTTTAGTGCATTCCAAATGTCTGTACTACCGCTGCAATTCGAACTGAATTTGAATTCGTTTCTCTATTTCAATAAGAATCTATAATCATGATTGTTGCCAACTTCAACCATCATTCGTGTATTACCTTAATAACACACCACATGATTACTATAGAGATAGATATGAACTATGTGTACTACATGAACTCGAATTCTATTTTTTGAATACACTTGATGTTCATTCCAAATAATAGTACATTTGATGTAGTAACTATATATTCATAATCTAAACCATGTTCCATGCGTGTACACCGTGTTTATCACACATAGTATAGTGCCCCGCCCCCTACATTATGACAAGTATTTAGACCTGAGCTGCAAAAGCCACACATTAGCCCAAATTATGATCAATGTTCTATATGTTATATGTAGTACTAGAAAGATGCCCATGTGTTCCACAGAACATCAGCATGATCAAGGGGAGGCCTAATTTGCAAATATGGAGAGGGGTGTGGGTATCTTTTTTCAAATTGCCATAGTTTCCTTCCTATTCGTCAGATATAAATCGGACGGCCTATATTGCAGGATGGCACCATCATCAACAACTCCGTTTTTTATAAGAGTAGAGATAAAATATATTATATGTAGTATAACATGTTCATAACCACACCATGTGTATCACCGTTATATATATTCACACATGTGTCGGTTTAAAACAATATGATAAATTCTTCAAATATCCGAATTCACTTTTTATAATGAAGTATGATCTCTATTCGTCTTTTACACCCACACAATCATCTTATCTTTGTAGCTAGCTAGCGCTAACTTTCTCTCGTGCATGCAGACACCCGCATCCCTCTAACCCTCCCTCAGCATTCTCTAGCTCCATCGCGCAAATTCGTCTTTTCACTTTAGGTCGTTCACCCATGGTGAGTGTAGGCACCCCAGCTCCTTCTTTACGACACACATCGATCGATATGTCTCTCTAGCCAGGTGTGCCTAGCACAAAACACAAGCTTCCCCTCTTCTCTTATCACTGTCCATGCCTCACTCCCACCACTCTTTTCATCGATCTCGTACTTGCACACTTCTCCCCCTCGATATAGTATGACTCTCGCACCACCTCCTAGATGCACCCCTCTCACTCTATCCTTCTACCCGTGCCTCATTTGCTTCTAACACACACATGCATGTATACCGATCGATCTCCCAACATATATCTATGTCGACTTTAACTATTCCCCCCCATCGATCGACGTACCTCACAAGTTATGTCTCTCCTTTCTCTGACAAAGGACGATTGATCTTCCTATGTAGTTATGTCTGCTTACCACATCCATATCGCCCCCCCTCATCATTCGTGCATGCCTCCTGACCCGTCTCTCACACGCACGTGCACAGACAGGCAGCCATCCCCTCTCTTATTGATATTGCAGGCGTGCCCTCCGGTTGTCTAGCAAGCCTATCCCACCATTTGTTAGAAGCAACTCCACTACCACCCCCTCCAACACTCTAGCTCTGTCTCTCTCCCAACCGTATTCCTCTCCTACACATATGCATGGATGCCGATCGATCTCCCTTAATACATGAGGTAGATCGATCTCCCTTAATACATGAGGTAGGCCTCTCTCCTCCTCCACACATATACCAGCCATTGTACCTCTATAGTTAATTAGGCCTCCCCCCACCACACATCGATAGTCGAGCGCTGTAGGTAGGTATCCATGCCACAAAGACAAACTGCACCTGTCCCCTCTCACGTTCCAGTAGGCCAGCCACTCTATATCTTTGACATGGGCACGCACAAATTCGATGGCACTCTTTATCGATCACGCGCACGCACACACACACACATCATCCCTCTCTTCGATTCTATGGACACCTCAAGCCGATGATACCTCCACTCTCTTCTCGTGGATCACCCCCGCTATATATATGATATATCCAGGACTCTATTTCACACACATTGCATATGTTACATTTTTTGATTGACCCCACCCCCCCAAAAAAACTCTCACGAACCCACACACTATATCGTCTCTCTACGTTTGTATCTCTCTCACACAACCCCACGTAGGTGGTGTACGTATACAAGAAGAGCATAGGTGCACCGTGCACGTACTCACGTTTCGTGCCCAGCGACACCCGCGCGGGTACACGGTGGAGCTGATTTCTGTACGAAATGGCAGCCCACATGCTAATTTGAATGCGTGTAGCGGTTGTTCACCTACGGAGGTCGTGTACCACACGTGCACGAAAGAAAGTTCGACTTGATGCGTTGGCGCGTTATTTTTAAATAAATTCATATCGCTCAATGGCACGTAGACAGAATATAATACAATTTTTATGGAGAAAAAGGTAGTCCGCTCCACTATATACAATGGAGCCTGCCTGCCTGGTTTGTCTCTCTTCAGAGTATCTCACACAAGGCTGCGGTGGCCTCTCTCTCTCTCACAGTTGGTCACTGATCCGGCCGCATCCCGTCCGCCGGCGAAAAGGGAGGACGTGCATCGTTTCTCCGTTCGACGGCGCCGAGGCAGCACGTCCCGATCTGCGGTACACGCCGTTCTCTCTCACCAAGCTCCGGCGTGGTAGGGCCTACGCCACCTGCTCGCTGCCGCAGTATGGGCAGATTCCGCCCGCCGCCACTCACCTAGTTACATCCCGACGACCTCCAGGTATCCCCTCCGGCCTTGCTCCACTGCCCGTCTTCCCACATCGCTGCATGTGGATCTTCCATAGTTCTTTGCCCAAAACGTAGCTCGTCCGGCGTACTTTCCATATTGCAATCTCGTCCTCACACTGTTTTAGACAAACACAACCACTACAAAAAAAGACACATCCGTGACATTTTGGGCCGAACGAATTTGTTTTCTGTCATTCATATGACACTTCTATGACGATAATTGTGACAAAACCCAGTATCATCATAGATGTGGTGGGCTCCTACTTCTATGACAGAAATGGGCTTTTCGTCCTGGGCGGGCCGGAGACGCAGCTACATGACATTCTTTGGGCCATCCATGACGGAAAAAACCGTGGTAGAAGCGAGGGCGAGGAAAATTTCAGCGAGTTCCCGGTTATGGTGGGAGGTCGGGGGCCGAGCGATGCGCGTTTCTCTCATACACGTACGCGCGTGTGTGCGAGGCGTTGGCTCTAACTGAGCCCGAGCAAGGCGTTGGTCTCTAACTGAACCCGAGCGATTGCACTGCAGGCTACGCGTTACTGAACCCGAGCGATCGTTCGATGGCTCTTAACTGAACCAAATCGAGCGATTCCTTCGCTACTGCTGCTAACTGAAGCCGATCGATGCTGCCTCTGGGATGAACAGTGAGCGTTGCGGGGGGGGGGGGGTTGGATGAACAGTGAGGGGTGGCGTTGCCTCTGGATGAACAGGACCCCGTGGTGTGGTGGAGGGCTGGATGAACAGTAGACGGTGGAGGGGTGCCCGTGGAGGGGTGGTTGAACAGGACCCCATGGTGTGGATTGCTGGATGAACAGTAGACGGTGGAGGGGTGCTCGTGGAGGGGTGGTTGAACAGGACCCCCGTGGTGTGGAGGGCTGGATGAACAGTAGACGGTGGAGGGGTGCCCGTGGAGGGGTGGTTCAACAGTAGCCGGTGGAGTAGCGCGCGGTGGAGGCTAGATGAACAGGAGCGCGTGGAGGCTGGAGGAGGTCGACGGTGGAGATGAACAGTATCCCGTGGAGTCCCGTTTTGCGGTACACCACACCCCTCCCGATGAACAGGACCCCCATTTCGACCGTAGGAGGTCCATTTCGTCCATTTTGCGGTACGCCATACCCCTCCCGATCAACAGGACCCCCGTTTCGACCGTAGGAGGTCCGTTTCGTCCGTTTTGCGGTACGCCACACCCTTCCCGATCAACAGGACCCCCGTTTTGACCATAGGAGGTCTGTTTCCTCCGTTTTGCGGTACGCCAGACCCCTCCCGATCAACAGGACCCCGTTCCAAATGTAGGAGGTCCGTTTCCTCCGTTGTGCGGTATGCCAGGCCTCGCTTCCATCGGCTGTTCCGTCCAAGCCCTCCTGGTGAACACGACCACGCATTCCGTTCCGACCCAGCCGGTTGGCTCCCACGCGTTCCGTTGCCTCCCGATGAACACGACACATTCCTTTGCCTCCCCATGAGCACGACGCATTCCATTGCCTCCCCATGAACACGACGACGATGCTGTTTCTCCGTTCCGACCCAGCCATGTACACGAGCCTTGGCCGTACGTATGCGCGAGTAGGCGTTCGAGACCCCGCCCGTATGTACACATACGTGGCCGTATTTTCTTTCTTGCACCCTGGCCGCTGTATGTACGTGTACATGCTACGTGCGCGCCTCTACTACGACACGTACGCGCCTCTACTATGACACGTGCGCGCCTCTACATCCACCAGTATATATGTACGTACACGTTCGCGACCAGAATGACAACGCTACGTACGCTTCGACCAGGTGGGTCCCGACTGTCAGGCACTTCCTTGCGTGTGAAGATGTAGCTGGTGGGTCCCAGCAGTCAGGGGGGCGAATCGTTTTGTTTTTTGCCCAGACGCACTTCCTTGCGTGCGAAGGTGTAGCTGGTGGGTCCCAGCAGTCAGGGGGGAAACGTTTTTTTTGCGAAATACGGTGGCCCATCCGGTGGGTCCCCGCTGTCAGGTGGAGGAATAATTATTTTTCACGTAATAAGGAGGCACTTGCTGCGGCCGTGGACCCAGCTGTCAGCGCCTCCACACACAGTACTCTTCGGATGGAAGTCGGTCGTTGACCACATTGACCACGCCGCGCCGAGAGCACCACGGCGGTGGACGACGCCGAGGCCTAGGAAGGGGACGACACGGACGTAGGGAAGACTCGGCAGTTGTTTCCCACGCGAAGGGAGTACGACTGTACGAGGGTTTACTGGTTCGTCTGCCGTCGCCGGAGAATAACAACAGGTGTGGGTGAGTAGAGGGATGGCTAAGCCAGCGATGGGAGTACGGTGGGGCGGTGAGGCCTGCGCGGCAGCACAGCCAGCCGCGGGGAGGAGGGAGCAGGCAGTCCCTCCGGCGCTTGTTTGAGCGGCTGGAGCAGGAAGAGCAGAGATTGAAGAAGCACGACGGCCGTTGGATGGACATCCAACAGTCAGTGCTTGTGCGTCAACCTTTTTTTAGGAAAGCCTCAAATCTGTCGAAAACAGCATACAGCCCATCTACCATTATTTCTAATAATTTAAAGCCCATTTGCTAATTCTTGAGGTTTTTTTTGGAGCCCATATTCTTTTTGTTCGCATTACAGCCCATATTGTGGCCACGGTTAAAAAATTATACGAAATTTTGCATATTTCGGTGCGGTCCGAACTGTTTTTAATCCTGAAATTTCGACTCACATTCAAACTCATTTTAAAAATAAATGTATATCAATATAAAATCCAACAAATTCTCCACGCATAAAAATTAATGTAATTTAAAATCTTGAAATGAAAAAAAAGATATTTGAAACTAATTGCCGGTTTGATGTGTTTGAAAAATGTACAACCCATTTCTCATTACTAATGGGCCATTTTCTCGGCCAGCCGAATGAAAGCTCTCCTCGTCTTGAAAGATATGCAGCCCAACATGCCTGACAAAGCGACTTACTTGGCAAATCAGAAAAAAACTGGGCTGTGGCCGTGGACCCAGCTATCAGCCTCTCCACGTACAGTACTCTTCCGATGGAAGTCGTTCCTTGACCACGTTGACCACGCCGCGCGGAGAGCACCACGGCGGTGGACGACGGCGAGGTCTAGGAAGGGGACGACGCGGAGCCGGGGAAGACGCGGCATTGGAAGCCCGCGCGGAGAGGAGTACGAGGGTTCACTGGTTCGGCTGCGGTGTGATGCTGCCGTCGCCGCAGGGCCTGGCCAGTGGTGGGAATAGTAGGGGGCGGTGAGGCCTCTGCGGCAGCACAGCCGGCCACGGGAGGCAAGAGCACGCGGCACGACCGGCGCTGCTTTGGGCGGCTGGAGCAAGAAGACCAGAGGTTGAAGAAGCACGACGACCGTTGGATGGACATCGTACGGTCACTGCAGCCAGAATCGTTTATATTGACTAAGTTGACAATGCCCTTGGTACGTCAACTTAGTAGGCCCACAGGTCAGCTTCCGAAACGGTGCACCCCAGATGTCAGGGGGAGGAATCATTTTTTGGGCGGGTGAAGCTAGAATATCCGAGATTGAAGAAGAAGCACGGCATCCGTTGGATGGACATCCAACGGTCACTGCTGCTAGAACCGTGTGTTGACTATAAGTTCACAAAGCCTTGAATACGCGTCAACTCTGTTTTTTAGGGGACGCGTCAACTTAGTAAGGCCAGAAGTGTGTGGCAGAGAACTTATAGCCCATTTGAGATTTGTAAGAATGTGTAGCCCCTTTTTGAATTCTAATGGAATTTACTACAGCCCATTTACAGTTTGTTGAAAGTACAGCCCATTTCAACCAACCGTTCAAAACAGAATTCAATAAAATTTCCCACATTTTGATGGGATCCGAAATATTTTTATCCCGAAATTTCTAGTCAGATTAAATACAATTTCAATATAAATTTATATTACGTAAAAATCCAACGAAACATTGCGCTCGCAACAATTAATGAAATTAAAATTTTCAATATCCAAAAATAATATTTTATAAAGTAATCACGTGTTTGGTGCATTTTTTATAGTTACTGCCCAGTTTTTATAATTACATCCCATTTATTATTTCTTAAAGCCCATTTTCTTGTTAAGCCTAATGCATCCCTCCTAGGAAAGATTTGCAGCCCAGCAGGGCGGAGAATAACAACTTGACCTTGCCTGGGTATTCCTAAAAAAAGTATAGCTGGGCTAGCCATTTTCAGCTTGAAAAAAATTAATATCTGGGCTGGATATCTGGCCTGGGCTAGACGGGCCACAGCCCGCCCAGTTAATACCTGCAGCAATGTTTTCGTTGTTGTTCAGAGGAGAAAAATTAATATCTGGGCTAAACATCGAAAAACTCTGCAGTGCTCACACCTCAAAAACACAAATACTGCTCGAGCTGCTTGGTCCCAGCTGTCGGCCGCTTCTTGTGCAATTCTCTCGTTTATTGACTACTACATAGGTTGACAATGGTGTGGGACCGTGATGTCAGGAAACCAGGAGAAAGAAAAATAAATTATAGTTATATATATATATAATAAGAAGGCACTTGCGTACGTGAGGCTATGGACCTGGTGGGTCCCCATTGTCATCCTCTCCAAGTAAAGTCATCTCCTTGCCCGCGCGCGCTTTCCGCCCGAAACAGTCAGCGCCGCCCGCCCCGCTTCCCGGTGCAGGCGATTGCTCCGCCTTCAAATGACACAAGTGCCGTCCGTCCATCCATCTGCCGCCCACATTAATGATACGCGGTTGCCGAGGCGGCTACTTCGGCGCCACACGTCCGTCCCTCCGCCCGCCCACCATTGCTATATGAACGGCTGCGCCGGCCATAGCCGCAGTCATCCGCATCCGTTCCCTTTCTCCTGTCCACACCACAACTGCCCACCATGGCTTCCTCGCGCTCTAGCGCTCTTCGGGACAGGCGGACGATGGACCACAAGGAGATGGCAGCCATTGCTGCCGACCGACTGGCCGCAGGCAGCCGGAGGACGGCGACGTCCCAATGGAGAACATGGTAGTCGATGATCCAGCGCCAACCCCCTCCTCCGTGCCATCCTTGCTGGTGCATTGCACCATGACCATCAGCGAGGCCCGTGCCCAATATACGGACAGGGTGAGGCAGATGCGTGAGGAGCAGTTCCAGGAGGCGCAGGCCGACGCCGCCTACGACCACCATCTCCTCCAGGAGCACCTGCAGGCGGATTAGCAGATCGCCACGGAGCGGGCGGAGCAGGAGGCGCTGCTCGACTCGTACAGCTCCGCCCGCAAGGGCCGCCTCGAGCGCTGGCGGTACCGCATGCGGGTGGCGGAGGCTGCGGCCGCCTACAAAGAGGCTAGCAAAGAGGGCGATGAAGCGGGCGAGGCGCTGTTTGGCGAGACCGAGGACGAGGCAGAGGACAATGCCGGCTCCGACGAGTCCCCGCTCCGCTGGCATCGATGAGGCCCTGCTCCGCCGAGGCCCCGCGGCGCCAACAATGAGGCAGAGGACACCGCCGGCTCCGCCGAGGCCCCGCCCCGCCAACAACGAGGCAGAGGACATCGCCGGCTCAGCGAGGCCCCACCCCTGCCGGCAACGTGGGGGAGGATTTCCACCGCTCCGCTGAGGCGCCGCCCGCCAGCAACGAGACAGAGGACATCGCCGGCTTCGCCGAGGCCCCGCCCCGCTGCCAACGAGGCCACGCCACACAGAAAATGAGGAAGAGTAGAACACGGTAGGTCACCGCTGCTCGGGTCCAAGTAAGGCCACCGCTGATACCCTCCGGTTGAAGCCAAGCTAGGCGGGTTCACCATTGACGGCCGGTTAGCTTCTTGGCGGCGACGTGGAGTCAGAGAGCTGCGCTGGAGAAGAACGCTGCTTCTACTTAACTGCTGGTGCAGTTGGCTGACTGACACATGGGCCCAACAGGCCATATGTCAGTTATGTAACTGCACCTGCAGTTAAGTCACTGAAGCTTCTGTTCGGCTCAGCGGGACACAGGTGGGTAGCTTCGGTTAATTAATTATACCTCCAGCGCACCCCTTTTTAGTTGAACAATGTATGAAATGTAATGAAATCCGACATGTTTATATGAAATCCGATCGTGTATGAATGAATTTATTTCGATTAGTTCGAATTCCTGTATCACTGGCATTGGATGAACATGCAAAACAATACGTACTAGCATTATTCCCAGGGTGATCACCTCGTTTGCAGCAGTTTCACATGTACTCCCTCCGGTCCTTTCTAGTCTGCATACAAGTTTTGTCTGCAGTCAAAGTATCTCTACTTTGACCAATCTTATACAAAAAAGTATGCACTTTCACAATGTGCGAAGTAAAAAGGAACAGAAGGAGTACAAAGAGTTTGAGCAGCTTTTTAGCGTTTCTGTACATTGCAATCAAACACACAGGCCTGGCAATTCATAGAGAACATTCAAAACAATCGATGATTATGCATCTCAGCGACTCACATGTCAGAGGCAATATTTACTTCACAACTAAAGAATAAAGAAAAAATTGATCGACGCTGCTGACAGCAAAGGGCGTCCCATTCGAAAATATCAAACGCATGTCTTGCTAAAATCAATGAGCAAAATTTGACAAGGTTGTCCCATTCCAAAATATCAAATGCCTACGATTGTGGAATGGGCAGGGTTTGCCATCAGTTCGGACATTGACATGGCACCTCGTGCTAAATAAACCAGTTGTTCTTTTTGTGCAGTTCCACCAAAATCAACCAAATTCACGCGTAGCTTGTATGATTTCGCCCTTATATGTTGCAACGCCTTGAACTTATCGGCACCTCCTTTCTTGTGGTGGAAATGAATGATTCGATGTATTCATGAACATTTTGTGCAGTTCCCATTGAAATCAAGCTGAGCACCCCTGTTTGCACAAATACAAAAAAGTGATTAGTATAAAGCAAACTGTACTATGAATTGACAGTTTCAACAGGCACATACATGGTCCATGTAGAGCACACTTTTAGAAAAATGGAACTCACCAGAAAGAATCCTAGAACAACATTGTACTCGTGCATCACAGCAAAAAATGGAGATTTGTCAGTCCTTCTGAGCTGAAGTTAGTTTGGTCTTGTGGGGAGTAATGTAACCATCCTTCAACTGCTCCTTCTGATGAGAAGATAGACAGGGCTTCTTCATCCTGGCATAATCGGAACTAGTCACTTCACGTACTCCATATTCTTCTTCAGAGGAAGATGATCCTGTTGTGCAAAGACAAGAGGACTACTAAATGCTAGCATCCCTGTTTGCTCGAAAAAAAGGAAAGGAAATATTTAAAACAGCACAGATGAAGGCACTTCTCAAGGACAATACCACTTTTTCATGACAGTATCTAAACAGTAGCACAACACCAATAGAGATGACAAAGCTCAATCATATGGATGAAATCAGTGGGCGAGTACCAACCTTTGTCAGGAGGCTTATTGTGTAGAGCATACAGATGAAGCACTTCTCCGGAACCATCTGTTGCTATCTACGGTGGTGGCCATGCTTACTATATACTCCTCGATTAGTTTAATGTTTCCAACATCTTCTTGTGCAGTTCCACTAAAATATATGGTATCTTCAAAGAAGATCCCTGTTTGCACAAGTAGAGATAATTACATATTACATTAAGAGTGGCATCAAATCAGTGGCAAAACAATTGCTCGTTCCAGCCATAGCAATAAATTAAGATGCAAAACTATATCATTACTTGTGTCATCACAGTTCCAGTGCTTCATTACAGCACCGGGAGTTGATTTTTGTTTTTCTTCCGCTTGTTCTTCCCCTTCATCACTTGGTTCAATAACAGACAAGCTTCGCCTTCAATGTAAGATTTGGCATGTCAATTAGGGAGCACAAGTATAGTACTAAACTTAATTTTCTGATGAAAGTGGCAAAATACAGGCCAGCAGTTGTGAAATATCCTTATCTTACCTCAATGGGATATTACGGTGCACATACAGATTGGAAGTCTTGTCTCCATTTGTGCAGTTCACTAAAATCAAGCAACATTATCGTACAAGTAGCACAACATATGAAAGCACACTGCAGAATCATGTGAAAGAAGGCTAGTACTGACCTCTCATGATGCGGAATTCAAACAACTCACAAGAAGAAGATCTGAACCAAATTCGCCTTAACGGATAGGAAGTAAGATCTCCTCTTGTGCAGTTCCACTAAGATCAAGCAATCAAGCAACGTTGTCGGTGTGACATTTTGGTTGAACTGCACAAAACACTCTTAAAACAAAAGTGTTTTGTGCAGTGCAACAAAAGGTCACAATGGCAACGAGGTGAAGTAGATAACCCTGTTTACACAGAGGTGCAAAGGAAACAATTAGTGGTCAATAACGGTGGATGACACAGAAGCCAACAAAAAGAAGCATCTACCTTATCTAAATGGGAAAGAAAGCAAGACAGTAGCATTTCTCAAACGGTGGCATTGATTAATATTAACATAGAGATTATATTAACAATAAAATTCGTTAAACATGTAATTTGCTTTTAACTGTGGCATTGCATCAATTTTCCAGCGGCATTATTAGAGGGTGTTTGTTTACAGGGACATTTTGGTGTAGGGACTAAAAAAACTCCGTGTCAGTCCCATCTAAACCAAACAGGAGGGACTTTTAGGGACTAAAAGTGGGCATTTGGGACTAAAGAAAGAAGACCCCGAGGGAGTCTTTTTGGGACTTTTTCCAACAGTTGCCCCTGCCACGCATCGCACCTTGTCTCTATTAGTTCATTACTAGGGGTAACATGGTCTTTTAGCATGTCATTTAATAACCTCTAGTCCATGTTTAGTCCCTGGAACCAAGCAGGTAGGGACTAGGGAGTTTTTAACCAAACAGGGCCTTAGATTAACAACAGCTAATGAGTTGCACGGGACAGTGGACGCACCAGCACCATGTGCATCTACCGATGTACTGTGGTCATGCACAGTCTGTTGCAACAAAGAACAAACAACCAAGGAGCATATTTGTGTTGGTCCCAGTTTTGTTATCTTTAGACACCTTTCCCTATGTGAGCGCAGCAAATCTAGTCCTGCTCAAACTCTACAGCCTTGTCCCTTCCTTTCCTTTTTGAACTAGTACTTTCGCCCCTTCCTTTCCTCTTTGAACCACGTCCTAGATTTATGCGATACAACTTTCCCCACTACTTTCCCCCATTCCTTTCCTCTTTGAACCACGTCCTAGATTCATGCTATACAACTTTCCCCCTTCATTTCCTCTTTGAACCACGTCCTAGATTCATGCTATATACAACTTTTCCCACTACTTTCCCCCACTCCTTTCCTCTTTGAACCACGTCCTAGATTCATGGTATACATGCAGCTAGAGCAATGCATGTGGAGTAAGTAAATTATACCTTAAGGTTCTTGGGGCGTGGTTCGGTGGGCGACGGGACGGCGGCGAAGAAGAAGGGGTCGGAGGCCCTCCCGCGCCGCCGCTGGGTGGAAAGTGAACAGCTGCGCCGGTAGTCCCTCGCCGACGGCGACAGCGTTAAGCCTCCTTCCCTTCCTGGCGGACGGATCCTGCCAGCTCTTTGAGCAGCAGTGAGGGGAGAGAGAGGCCAACGAAGTCTTGTTTAGATCTGGAGAGGGCGAGAGAGTGTGAAGAGAGCAACTACAAGCGCTGAGGCTCCAGCGGGAGAGGGCAAGAGAGTGTGAAGAGAGCAACTACAAGCGCTGAGGCTCCAGCGTGTATATATATACTGGAGAGAGAGTGTGAAGCGTGCAAACCCTAGAAAACATTTTGACCAGTCAAAGAATCCACCCGAGACCTCAAGTTTGATGAGCGAACAGGCTAACCAGCTACACAAACCTCCCGTTATGTTCAACGAGAGGGAAATAACCTTTTATACATTCCTGCATTCGTGTGACAAGCATGCCGTGTTTTTTGTGTGTGTGGGAGTCATTGGGATTTCAATCATAATCGTGTCATGTGGCTTTGGTGGTAAGACTATCCACAGTGGTGCAGAAATAATGCAGCCTTAGTCACCTTACCTCTCTCCACGTAGTACGTTGGGTCCCACCAGTCAGAGGGTGAAACAAACAAATTAATAAGAAAAATTAAAAGCGCCAGCGGTGTATCTTACCTCACACATCTCGCTACTACTCGGGAACACTGTCCAATTGATCCCTCTGTTCGCTCACGTACTATTTTAAGTGAATCCTTATTATAACATGCACACAAATTTTGGGCACTTGTATTCGACTTAAGTCAGTGGCCACCGTATCTCGTATACTTACTACAACCTCCGTCTAGGTGTAATAAGTCACGTTAGAAGGTGCAACGGGACCAAGGTGCGTGCGTGTGCGTGCGTGTGTGTGTGTGTGTTTAACAACATGTGTGTGTTAGAGAGAGCGACATATCGACCTACTCCTACAGAGAGATGTTGTGTAGTGTAGTATGATTTTAGCCGCGAGAGTCGGTGCATCCTCTCGTTTCCGGGCGTGTCCGGTAGGGACATGTGGACAGCTGCCACGCCCGCTCCTGACCAGCCTGGCCCACCCAAAGCCCCTCCATCGCCCGCGCGCGCTTCCCGCCGGAAATGGTCAGCGCCGCTCCAAAGAATCGGTGCCACATTCAGGCCCGGGCAGAGCGGACGCGACCTCTCACTGGCGCAAGAGTGATGGTTGCTTCGTTCGTCCAACTTACTACTGGGTCTATGTGATTTGACTGCTCATTGGTCTTTATGGACTGCTGGATGTCCCACGCTTTCGGCCAAAGGAGGTACTACTACTAGATTACAATTTTCTCCATTCTTACAACGGAGGCGTGTAAGAGCAGTGAAAACACACAGGCTCAGTGATTACACGGTCCACCTCACACTATCACCGTGCGACACCTAACTCTTTACATAGTACTCCCTCTGTTCCTAAATATTACTAGATGAGTCCCCGCGCGTTGCCGCGGAACAGCGGTATATCTCTCTGCGCAAAATTATCGATTTCATAGAACTAAAAAAACTCTATAACCGCATGACAAATGTGGTAGCCAAACTAAATAAACTCCCATCATCATTTAGATCATCCCACGTAAGGAAAAAAGATCAGCCAACTCCTACTGCACAATGGGATTATATTTTTCTTTTTGACATGTTAATGGGACTTAAAAGCTCACTTACATGCATGCTACCGGTGCATGCTTGCATGCAGACATGTTGATGTGATTTAAAACCCACTCACATGCATGTGCCACGGTATTTCTGCATGCTTGCATGTGGCTTAGTGCGGAGCCTCTCAACGTCTAGATCAGACGGCTATTATGGACTGATTTACTTCATCTAACGGCTACTTCAATTTTGATGATGTGGCTCAAGGAGAGGATATAGAATTCCTAGTAGTGGGGGCTAGCTATTACTAGTAGATAAGTCTTTGTAGAGATTCCACTACATACGGAACAAAATGAATGAATCTACACTTAAAATGCATCTATATACATCCGCATGTGGTTCATGGTGAAATCTCTACAAAGACTTATATTTAGGAATGGAGGAAGTACTAGTATACTACGTACTGTAATTTATCAGCGAGATAAATTTCTACAATGCTATGAAGCTTCCAGCTTCTGTTACATGTATCTTGCGTCCAAGGTTGCCTGTTGCAACATTTCATCAAATACAAAGGAGACTAACATGCATGCTATTGCATCTCAATGATTGACAGATCATAGCAAATATGTACTCCCTCCGTTCCAAAATAAGTGTCTCAACTTTGTGCAAACTTTAGTACAAAGTTGTACTACTACTAAAGTTGACACTTATTTTGGAACAGAGGTAGCTAAATAGAAAACGATCCATGCAGTCCCTAGCCCTTGAACCGTGAACCCTGACCAGGCTTCAATTTGCTGGCAACGTTCGAGCTTCTTAATAAATGAAGTTTGCAACCTTTTGACCATCGGATCATTTTGTGCAGTTTCACCAAAATCGAGATGAGCATCCCTGTGGCAAAGAAATTGAAGAAGCGTGATTAGAATAAGATTACTGGGACTAGTTGATGAGACATAAACTCATCACAAATACAGTACGTAGAAGCCAGTAGAGGTATGTGCGGGGCAAAGAAGTAGAGAAATATCCACAGGGAGTGATGTGGGCAGCTGGAGCAGTGGTGCAAGCTGGCTGTAAAGGGATTTGTACCTGAGGGACGTAGCTCAACCTTGAGGAGGGCGGCGGGAGGCGACAACTGCCCACGTCGCGGCAGTGAGCAAGGGACGAAGGCAAACCTCACCGACTTTGTGAGAGAGAACAGCGGGGACCCCTGATCGGGACGTGCAGACAGTGGGTTTTCGCCGTCGGCGACGGCCACCGCATCTACACTAAGCATCCACCCCTTCCCCAAGCGGACGTCATCCGCCGGGATGTTAGAGATGTGGCCACAGTCGTTTTGTGCGAGAGAGTGTGAAGAGAGCAACCCCAGCAAGCAACCGTGTAGGCTGGCCCATCCTGACTATGTATATAGTGGAGCGGTTTCCTTTTCTCTCCATATGAACCTATCATATTGCGTACGTGCCACTGAAGAAAAAAACTTTATTTATAAATGACGCAGCACCTACTACTCGTTCTCCTATAACCTTGCGCTTGGCATCTCCAAAATATTAACCTTGCGATTGGCTCTTCGCCTCTTCGGGAAGTCAAGCAATAATGGTAGTGCAGTATATATTGTTCTGGCTATATGAGACAGAACGAATTGCTGCACGTTCACCACGTGGGCGATGGTCGAGGGGCGAGGGAGAGTGCTACATACGGAGCAAAATGAGTGAATCTACACTATAAAATACGTCTATATACATCAGTGTTTGGAGTATGTACTAGTAGTTCATATTGAAATCTACTAAACGACATATATATTCCAAACAATATGATATAATCTCTATAACCAAGGTAGTAGGGACGAGGAGTAAACGGAGGGAGTAGTAAATTTTTCTCCTCGTCCTGCGAGCCACAGCGCGCATGGGCGAGGGAGCGGGCGTAAGGCGGAGCAAGCTTCACCTCATCCTGCGAGCCACCACGCCCGTGGGCGGGGGAGACGGCGTACTAAGCAAGCTTCTCCTTGTTCTGTGAGTTGACGGGACACATCAAAAGAACTCCAGTGTATTGAGCCTTGCCTCTAAGGTAGGCCCCACATGGTTTGCCTCTTTTTTAACATAACACGTCAAGTCGCAATTTGTTTGTTCAGCCATGGTAGACGATCCTCCCTCCACCAAGTGGACAACCAGTACATGTGCCAAATTACCGCGTGGGCTGCCATTTTCGTACAGAAATGAGCTCCACCGTGTACCCGCGCGGGTGTGGTTGGGAAAGAGACGGGAGTACGTGCGCCGTGCATGCACCCCCTCTCTTTGTGCACGTCCCCCACCTACGTGGGTGTGTGTGAGATACAAACCGCGTTCGTGAGTGTTTTTTGTTTTGGGGTGGGGTGGGGTGGGGGGTTGATTTCATGAATTACTTGTGGGAATATGTGTCGATGACATCTCAAACAAAATTTTGCATGCAATGTGTGTGAAATGGAGGCCTATCCATATCATACATAGAGGGTCGGGAAATCCACGAGAAGAGAGGGAGGGGTCATAGCTATCGATAGAGTCGAAGAGAGGATCAAGTGGGTGGGTGCGAGATTGATGAAGAGAGCCATCGAAATTGTGTGTGTGTGCAAGTCAAAGATATAGGGCGACTGGCCT
>NC_057802.1:88587402-88590248 GCF_018294505.1 Triticum aestivum
ACTGGCCTACCAGAACGTTAGAGGGCACATGTCAAGTTTGTGTGTGGCAGGGAGACATGACTAGAGCGCTCGATGTATCGGTGTGTGTGGGGGGAGGGGGTGGGGGAGGGGTAGGCAGAGGCCTAACTATAGAGGTAGAACGACTCGTATATGTGTTGAGAAGGAGAGACCCAGCTATGTCTTGAGGGAGATCGGTCGACATCCATACATAACTGAAGGACGGGAAATATGATGGGACAGAGAGAGAGAGGGAGGGAGAGGGAGGGAGAGGGGTAGTGTGCTAGATGGGTGATGGAGTTGCTTCTCGAAGATGGTGGGAGAGGCCTACTAGACAAACTGAGGGGGGAACTGCAATGTTATCAATAAGAGTGGGGATGTGTTTCTGTGTGTGCCTGTGCGTGATAGATCTGTCGGGACGCATCCATGGATGATGAAGGGGAACCATGTGTTTGGTAAGCAAACCTAACTAGATCGGTAGATCAATTGTTGTTTGCCGGAGGAAGGGAGAGACACAACTAATGAGGTAGATCGATTGACGTGTGGGTAAAAACGAGTTATAAGGACCTAGATAGCTATATGTATAGCGAGAGATCGGTCGGTGTACGTCCATTTGTTAGAGGCAAATAAGGCCCAGCGAGACAGATAGACAGAGAGAATGGAGCTAGGAGGTGGTGCGAGAGGCCCAACTACTAGGGGAGGAGTGTGCGGTTGTGAGATCGATGAAAAGAGGGGCGAGAGTTTACACGTGTGTCTGACCGTATGAGAGACACGAGGCAAGGAAACATAAAGGAGGAGATTGAAGGTGTGTGTGTATGTTGTAGGCAGGCATCGCTGGAGAGGTTTATCGATCGGTGTGTGTCGGAAAGGAGTTGTGGAGACTCTGGGAGAACGACCTAAAGAGAAAAATCAATGTGCGCGGTGGATAGAATGCCGAGGGAGGGGGAGGGCAAGGAGGGCATGTGCATGCACGAGAGAAAGTTAGTGGTAGCTACAAAGGTTAGAGGATTGTGTAGGTGTAAGAGACTAACAAAGATCATAAGTTGATATGAAAGCGGATTCATATATTTGAATAGGAGATCATAGTGTTTTAAACATTGCATGCATGAATATAGCGGTGATACACGTGCTGTGCACATGTTATACCATAATGTGATAATGCATGGCGTTTGCAACTCACAGCTAAATGCCGAACAATCCAAACCATACTATACATCAGAGAATCTCACATTTTATTTGAATTTGTGATAATGTGTGGCGTTTGCAGCTTACAACTAAATATCGAACAATCTAAACAATACTATATATCGAACATTCTCACATTTTATTTGAATTTGTGGTAATGTGTGGTGTTTGCAACTCACGTCTAAATACTTGTAGGCGTAGGGGGCGGGGCACCATACATAATGTGATAAACACATTATACATATGAGACATGGTTTAGATTATGAAGATCTAGCTAGAGCTAGAAATGTAATGTGATTTGAAATCAAAATAAAGTGGATTCAAAAAATCTAGTTCGAGTTCATATAGTACACATAGTTCATATGTAACTCGAGACTAATCATGTGGTGTGCTGTGAAGATAATACACAAACGATGGTTTAACTTGACAATAATGATGATTGTAGATCTTATTAAAACAGAGAAACGAATTCAAATGCTTTGACTTCACAACAATCATTACTGTAGATCTTATTCAAATAGAGAAACAAATTCAAATTTAGTTCATATTGAAGCGGTAGTATATTCGTTTGGAATGCACTAAAACGTTCATTTGAGTAGTAGGTTGCATGCATTATACACGTAGCATAATATTTTAATTGAACATAACATGAATTCGAAGTTTTGAATGACATTTGTAGTGCGCATTGATTTGGTACAGTACACGTTAGGCTTGTCCGAAAATTTCAACCCGCGCCTTGTTAGCCCGAAATATTTAAGATATATCTTTGTCTCGTTGTGCCCCGACAACTCCCTCCATCTCAACCCGCACCTTGCTATTCCGAAATTACAACACGCGTGAAAACTCCCACCTCCTGTGAAATCCCGACACGCGAAATGCCCGTGGTACCCCTGAACCGAAAGAACCGCCTCAAATTGGTGGGGGGTACTTTCGTAACTTACCCCACATTTCGGACAAGCGCGTCTCTAAGCCATGGTTCCCCACTGCCATCCCATCCGCCCACCCATTCGTACACCGAGGTCGCGAAAACCCGCGACGAAACCCCACACCCTGCTCCGTCCGCCACCCAGCCGAAGCCTCTTCCCCGACGACGTCGTCCACAACAACACCTCGACGTCCCTCATCCACCATACCGGATGAGGATCCGTCGTCGATCTCATCGTCCCGCCGGCTCAGCCACCCCGTCCTCCACCTCCAAGGAGCTGCCCCGATGTTCCCCTCGTCTTTCGTGCCACCTCCATTCCCACACCGCCGTCTTCACCTGCACCACCAGAAGAGCATCATCATCACCGTTTCCTCGGATGAAGCTACGGCCTAATCGGCACCACCAAAGAGGTTGTACACTAATCGCCGCATTTTCTTCTTGATTTGATCTCACGGTGCTGCCGGCGCTCAGTCCCGAGCCGACACGGCGCGGCTCCATCCACGGCGGCGTCGCTGACCACTTCCTCCACGGCTTCGCTCCCTCGGTGGCGACGTCCACATCAATAGGAGCTGCTGCTGCTTTAGCTCTCGCTCGCGCTGCTGCTTTGCTCTTGCTCTTGGTCCCCTGCCTGGTCTGCTCTTGCTCTTGCTCGCGTTGTGCTCTCGCTCTTGCTCTTGCTTGCGATGGTGCTCCGATTTAGCTACACTTCAGTCGACTGAATCGACTTTTGGGTCAGTTG
>NC_057802.1:88590615-88621494 GCF_018294505.1 Triticum aestivum
ACCAGCCGCAGCGGGGAGGGGGGCTCGCCGGAGAGGTACCCCACTATCTATCTTAGAGTTCAGGATGGGGGCGGTGGTCGCCGGCGGTGGCAGGGCGTTGGCGCGGCGGTGACGTGGGGATTGCTGGAGAAAATCTCGGCACGGGGGGGCCTAGAGGGATGGCCGGGGTGGCGGTGGACCGGCGGTGGGGAGTGTTTTCGGGGCGGTGCACCGCCGGCCGCGGGCGGCGGGGGGCTGCTGTTTGGCCGGTGGTGGCTGGCGGCTCAGGGGGTTGGAGGTTGAAGATGAACCGCAGGCCCTTGATTTCGTATCCAACGGCTGCAAAATCGACTGACCAGAGATGAAAAAGTCAGTCGACCGACGTGTAGCCTCACCTTGCTAGTGCGTTCAGTTTCGACAGCAAAATTCAGTTTCCACAGTTAAGTTCAGTTTCGACAGTTAAGTTCAGAGATGAGCGGCTGATGTATTTTACATCTAGGACTTTGTGGTTATGTATTTTACGTCATGTATTGGAGATGCTATTAGAATTCCACTCAGGTTAACGTTGTTCGTTGTCTCTCTTGTCCTGCTTCAGCTTCGGCGTCGTACAACTCACCGGAGCTGCTCCAACGACGAAACCCTCCATCACAGCAGAGCAGTACCTCGGGCTCCATCTCCAGACGCCTAAGATCTTCTTCCCCTACTCTGACAGCAAAGTCAGCCAGAGCATCCTCACCGGCCAACCCAATCACGCTGAGATCGACATGGCTTCGCCAAAGAGGTTGTACACTTGTTGCATCTCTTTTTTACTCTACATGTTATATATATTGTCCACTGAGCACACGGATTTGTTCCTTTAGTGTCTCCTCGAAAGAAAAAACGTAGGAATTTTAATTTTCACTTGTCCTCCTTTTCAAACCTATTCATGAAGCACAAGACTAAGAGATAGTAGCATAATAGCATTATAACCGTACATTTTCTTGTGGTTTGACTTAATCTCACCATGCTTCCTTGCATCTTGTGATCTTCCAATTGTTGTGAATAAAACACCCAGATTGGCAGAAATCCTGTGTTTTTAAATTCTCTGTTTTGCACGTGCATTCCTATCCTATTCCTGTCTATTTCCTATCCCTGCATTGTTGGAATCCTCCAATTCAAATGAGCCCTTACAGAATTACTTCTCTTACAGATAGTTGTCAAAGAAAACCTTGCGTGGTTCGTCCCGCTCCTGCTGCGCCATCATCCACCCCAGCTCAGCTGCTCCAACGACGGAAGGGTCCAGCACAGCAGGGATCCGGCCTCTAGACTGTCTTTCGCCGCCTCAGATTTTCTTCCCCGCTGCTGGCAGCCATGAAAACTGCATTACCATCATCAACCGAGCAGATGACCTCGAGGACTACACGGGTCCGCAAGAGAGGTCGCACTCTTTCGTGTCTGCTTACGTTATGCATCGCTTAATATTACATGCTACTTTATCGTCCTGTTCACTGATTAGACTCTGAGTCAGCTCCAAACTAATGGTCAAACTTGAGTTTTTAAATGGTTGTGGGGTACATATCGGGGTCGCTCAATAGTATCTATCTACTATCTGGCTGGTTAATCTCCGGTGTCTACAATGAGTTTCATGTTGGGTGGGAAACAAACAGTAAAGAAGCCATTATCTGTATTTTTTAACTGAAGCCATTATCTGCCTGCTATTATTGGTTTTGGGTCTATCCACAGGTTGCTACCATCACTCTAGATTTCTGCATGCACTCCTTACATAATCTCACTATGTTTTATTCCTATGCATGACAGTTATTGTAAACAATGGAACTGAACATGTAGAGCAAAAGAGACGAGCCTTGCATGGCAACAAAATTTCATGCAGACGTCGCTCCATGGTAGGTGCAAAGGCAGCACCCCCTCCACGCATTTCAGATTGTAATCAAGAGGAAGATATCTGTTCTGAGGGGGATTCAGAAGGAGAAGACAACTCCTATTTACCCCCTGAGGTCTTCGCTCTAACTTGGCATGCTGATGTTGGTTATATCATGCATATGGTGTCCTGCATTGCTTACTTAATACATCAAATATGTCATCTGCTTAGTTTAGACATCCTTTGTGCGAATGCCATCTGTTTAGATTATTCATCGTTTATGTGAATTATGCAACGCCATCTTGTTTAGCCAGGCATCATATAAGTGAATTTTGCACTGCCATCCTGCTTAGCCAGTCATCTTATATGTAAATTATATCAAGCCATCCTTTTTTTCGTTACATATTACATTCGTCAACAATGTTAGTACATTCAACTGCTCTTCGTGTGCATCAGCCATTTGACACGGTGATGGCAAAATCTGGAGTGAAAACAAGGTCTTCAGAGCAGACTATGCTATCTGACGAAGCGCATATCTCGCTGGTTACGGATAGCTCCTCATAGGAGGATTCAGAGACAGATGACCAGTCCTGTTGGGGATATAACTACTAGTGTAACCCGCCCAAGAGGGGCCGGGTTACGCTATCGCAATTCATCATATGAAGCCCAATATCAAGCTTGAAGATGGCGGTTCAATAAAGGGCCTAAAGCCCGTAGGCGACTTAAGGCCCGTAGTGATAAACCGTCGTAATGGCATGACTTGTGTTGTAAGGCAAGATTAACTAGTCACCGAGCCGGACATTGTTTATGAGCCGGCCGGGACTCTGTAGGCCGCGGGGCGTCAACCCGTGTATATAAGGGGACGACCTGCCGGCGGCTTAGGGCAAGTAACATCAAATCGGTAGCCAGGCATAGCGAATTCGCTCCCTGGTCATCGAAACCCTAGTAATTGCACCTCAACTGGAGTAGGCTTTTACCTTCACCGTAAGGGGCCGAACCAGTATAACCCTCGTGTCCTTTGTCCCGCTTTAACGCCTTTAAGATTCCTAGTTGCAATGGCTCCACAACTAAGTCCTTTCACGAGGACATCTGCCATGACTATTCCACGACAGTTGGCGCCCACCGTGCGGCCAGCGCACGGTGGATTTGAGTTCTTGAAGGGCAGCTTCAAAGGGCTCAAGGGATACGCTGTGGGCCGGATGACCAAGAGTCGTCGCGGCAAGCTCTACATCGACGACGCAGGCTGGGGCCCCGACGCCGGCTCAATCGAGTACGGGTACGAGGTCCCTTTCGGCGGAATCCATGTTTTCATTGGCAAGATCGGCGAGCCGGGCCCTGAGCCGGACATCTGCGCCGACCTCATCGAGACGGCTCAGCGTGCGAGACCCGCCCAGACTCTGCCTGCCCTGAAGCGTGCTTTCGTGGGATGCATCCACTGAGGACTCTCTGAAGGATCTAGATCTGGCGATGAGACGGCCAACTGCTCTGATGGTGAATCGTCCACAGGTGAGACGGACTCGTTGTATCAACTTCAAGACGGCAGGCTCGGGGGTTGTTCCGATGGCGACAGTATTCCGGACCCTTTTGAGCCGCCAAGTCGGGTTGGAATCTTCATGGCAGGCATGCAACCTATTTAGAAATCCGCCGCTGGGGCAGGAGGCCCTGTGCACTCGCCGGCTTAGGTGCTGATGGATCTCACGGATAAGATGACTGCCCTGTTAACCGCCACGGTCGTCCCAGCGGATCAAGCTCAACATGATGCAGAAGTGGCACAGTTAAAGCTGGATATAGCGCAGGCCAAGGAAGATCTGGCAGCGGAAGGAATCAGGATGGCTGCAGAACGGGCGGCTCTGGACGCCCAGACTCAGCTGATTCAGGCGTAGTCTTTCCGGCTCACAATGGATCAGAATGCATCCACTGAGGTCATGAGAAGGAGGCATCAGAAGGCTCAATCTCGGCTCCCTCCGGTTTATGATCCTCGAAACCTCTTCAACACGCCTGGTGCAGGGCCTAGTAACCCGCCAGAAATCACGGCACTCGGGGTTGGAACGTTGGTTCAGCCGCAAGTGATGGGGCCTCCCCGTGTGAATACTGCCCCACCTCGATACGTACCAATACCATCGGGTCATTATTCTAATCCATTGGAAAACATGATCGCTGCAGCGGCACGACTGGCGGCTCTCCCGGTCGAGGGCGATTCTCCAACGGCGGTCGAAACCCGCAGGGTCAGAGAACTTCTTCAGACGGCTTTGGCACAACAGGAGGCATATTCATATAGCCGGGACAGGATTCATTCAACCCCTCGTCCAAACCGGAGCCCAAGTTATAGCAGACACATGGTTTCAGCGGCTGGCTCAAGCAACGTCCGGTGCCGTGACTTGCAAGGTGGGCATGGCCCGGCACATAATGGAGCCTTTAACGCAGTAGATCAAGACAAAGCATGTCAAGAGGCTGAGCAGGCGGCTCAGCTGACAGCTTACCAGCCTTTTCCGGTTTACCCAACGTCTTCTATCGAGGCAGGCATAGCTACGAGGACCGGAGGTGTCCCTTGTCTGGTGCCGGCTCTCCGTAATGAACGTCTGCCCAAAGATTTCAAAGGACCTAGGAAGGTACCTAATTACACGGCTGATTTACAGCCCGGAGCATGGATTGAAAGCTACAAGATGGCTATGCAGTTGCTCGAGCTCAGTGAAGCGGCGATGGCCGAATACTTCACCATGATGTTGGATGGGACTGCCCGCACTTGGTTGAAGGGACTGCCACCTAATTCCATCGGTTCATGGGCAGAGCTGAAAGCCCGGTTCATCCAAAACTTCAAAGATACATGTAAGCAATCTATGTCAATTGTGGATTTGACTAGCTGCAAGCAGCAAGAAGGCGAATCTACAACCCATTGGGTACGCCGGGTCAAGGAAATAATACATTCGTCTGATAAGATGGATGCCGGCTCTGCAGTCTTAATGTTGGAGCAAAATTGTCGTTTTGCGCCCCTGAAGATGAAGCTCGGGCGGCTCAAGCGTGATTGCAATGATATGGGTACGCTGATGGCGGCTCTGGTCAAGTACGCCGACTCTAATAGTACCAAGGATCCTGCGTCTGATGATGAAAAGACAGGGAAGGGAAAGAAGAATGGCAACGGCAAGGGCCCTCAGAATAACCCGGCGAGTCAAGGAGGTAATAAATGTAAGGCTGATGATGGTATGGAGTTTGTGGCTAACACCAACACGCAGGGTAACAATCACCGACGTAAGGGGAGACCACCTCCCCGGTCTGGCGGGTCAGGCCCGACGCTTGAGCAATTGTTAAATGAGCCCTGTCCAAGGCATGGCTCTAGGGAGAAGCCGGCCACTCATCTATGGAAAGACTGCGCGATCATGAAAGCTTTCAAGAATTCCAACATGTTCGACGGTAACAATAGGCAGGGCGGCGGCTCAGGTGGCGGCGGCTTTCATGGCCCGGGCGGCGGTTCAAATTCCAATTTTCAGAATTCTCAAGGTAATCAAGGTGGTTTTAACCAGCAATCTGGCCAGGGTAATCAGCAGCAGCAGCAGGGGGGATACCAGACCAATGAAAAGCAGCTCAATAGTGGACAGTATCATGTGTTCACTACCAGTTTGTGCAAGCGAGACCAGAAGCTTCATAAGAGGGCTGTGAACGCTGTTGAGCCGGCAGTTCCACGTTACTTGCGATGGTCTGAGCAGCCGATTGTATGGAGTAGGGAAGATCACCCTCCCCGGGTTGATAATTCGGGTCACCTGGCCTTGGTGGTGGCTCCTCAGGTTGGTGGGTATAAATTCACTAAGGTACTCATGGACGAAGGTAGTAGCATCAACATCCTCTATTATGAGACCTTCTGTCGTATGGGATTAATTGATAAAAACCTCAACCAGTCCAATACTGTTTTCCATGGCGTGGTACCCGGTAAGTTGGCATATCCAGTTGGTAAGATCGAGCTGGAAGTAGCCTTTGGAGATGAGTACAACTCTAGGGTGGAAAAACTGACTTTTGAGGTAGTCAAGATCAGAAGCCCGTACCGTGCTCTATTTGGGCGGCCGGCTTACGCCAAGTTCATGGCACGGCCGTGTTACGTATACTTGTAGCTCAAGATGCCGGGTCACAACGGGACCATCACGGTTCATGGTAGCTGAAAGATAGCTTTGGAGTGCGAGGAAGGTGATGCTGCTTACGCTGAATCTGTTTGTGCGGCAGAGGAATTAAAGTTTACAAGGATAATGTTGACCCGGCAGATATGACGTCTTTGAAAAATCCAACCACGGAGCATGACCGGTAATAAAATTTAAGTCGGCCGATGAGACTAAGCTTATTGACTTTGTTCCAGGCGACTCATCTAAGCAGTTCAGCATCAGTGCCAATCTGGATCCTAAATAGGAAAGCGCGCTCATCGAGTTCATCCGTGAGAACCGGGACATCTTTGCATGGAAACCTTCTGACATGCCGGGTGTACCGAGAGAACTCGCTGAGCACACTCTTAATATTGATCCAAAATTTAAGCCAATCAATCAATTTCTCCGGTGGTTTAACGAGGAGAGGCGGAAAGCCATTGGTGAGGAAGTAGCCCGGCTCTTGGCGGCCGGGTTCATCGTCGAAGTCTTTCATCCAGAATGGCTAGCTAACCCGGTGCTCGTGCTCAAGAAGAACGGCACCTGGCGTATGTGTGTGGATTATACGGATTTAAACAAGGCTTGCCCAGCTGATCCTTTTGCTCTCCCCCGTATTGATCAAATTATTGATGCTACGGCGGGTTGTGAGGGTTTGAGTTTTCTGGATGCTTACTCTGGTTACCATCAGATCAAAATGGCAGTTAAGGACCAAGAGAAGACGGCGTTCATTACTCCCTTTGGAGCCTTCTGTTATGTGTCTATGTCTTTTGGGCTCAAGAGCGCCCAGGCGACTTACCAGCGCTGCGTACAGAATTGTCTTCATAATCAGATTGTGCGCAACGTTCATGCCTATGTGGATGATATTGTGGTAAAATGCAGAGAGATGGAGACCTTGATAGACGATCTGAGGGAAACCTTTGGTAATCTTCGGGTTTACAAGATGATGCTTAACCCGGCCAAGTGTGTTTTTGGTGTTCCTGCAGGCAAGCTTTTGGGTTTTCTGATTTCTCACAGAGGCATCGAAGCTAACCCGGAGAAGATCAAGGCAATCACCTCTCTGGCGAAGCCGGCGTGCATAAATGACGTCCAGCGTCTGGCGGGCCGGATCGCTGCTTTAAGTCGGTTTATAAGCCGGTTGGGCGAAAAGGCCATACAGCTGTATCAGATGATGAAGAAAACAGATGACTTTGTCTGGAGTGATGCTGCCAACGCCGCCTTTGAGGATTTGAAAAGACAGTTAGCTGAACCGCCAGTTCTTGCTGCTCCAGTTGATAAGGAGCCCTTATTATTGTATGTAGCCGCTAACACATGAGCCGTCAGTGTGGCCATCGTGGTGGAGCGCAAGGAGGCGGGTAAGGAACATCCGGCTCAGCAGCCGGTTTACTACGTCAGCGAAGTACTTATTGAGTCCAAGCAACGGTATCGGCATTGGCAGAAGCTTGTTTATGGGGTATTCATGGCAAGCCGGAAGCTTAAGCAATATTTCCATGGCCACCCTATCACTGTGGTTAGTTCTGCTCCTTTAGGAGATATCATCCAAAACAGAGAAGCCATAGGAAGATTCGCTAAGTGGGCCTCATGGTCTAAAGTATGTGCCACGCACGGCTATCAAATCGCAAGCATTGGTAGATTTCATCAACGATTGGACAGAGCTGCAGATGCCTGGAGAGAAACCGGATAACACATACTAGACTATTCACTTCGACGGGTCCATGCAATTGGAGGGCTCGGGGGCTGGAGTCGTGTTAGCTTCCCCTCGAGGTGACAAATTTCGTTATGTGCTATGGTTGATGTTTCCCTGTACTAACAATGCAGCTGAGTATGAGGCCTTGCTCCATGGTCTTCGGATGGCTAAGGAGATGAGCTTAAGCCGGGTAAGGTGCTTTGGCGACTCAGATTTGGTGGCTCAACAAGTATCAGGCAAGTGGGATTCCAAGGACCCCCTCATGGCGGCTTATCGCCGTGAAGTTGATGCCATTGCCGGACATTTTCAGGGTTACCAAGTAGAGCATATTGACCGCAGAAAGAACGAGGCGACTGAGGCCTTAAGCCGGCTGGGCTCTCAGCAAAAGCCGGTGCCGCCTAATACTTTCTTGGATATTCTGCATAACCCTTATGTCAAGTTACCTACAGAGGAAGACTTGGTTGTTTCGGACCCAGAAGCACAGTTGGTGGCGGCTCTTCATGTTATCCCAGATTGGACAGTGCCATACTTGGCTTACATGACCCGGGGAGAATTGCCTGAGGATGAAAGTTTGGCCAGACAAATAACCCGGCTGTCTAAGTCAATGATAATTGCCAATGGCGAGTTGCATCATTGCAGTGTCACTGGGGCTTTTCAGCGTTGTGTTTCCCCTGAGGAAGGTCAAGAAATTTTACGTGAGATTCACGAGGGGGAGCCGGCTCAAAATCCCTTGTGGCCAAAGCTTTTCATCACGGTTTTTATTGGCTGACGACTCATGCTGATGCAGAGGACTTAGTCAGTAAATGTGACGGTTGTCAGAAGTTCTCAAGACGTGCTCACGTGCCGGCTCAAGAGTTGAGGATGATTCCAATCACTTGGCCGTTTGCAGTCTGGGGGCTTGATATGGTTGGAACTTTTAAAAGGTCCAAGGATAAGAAGACCCACCTCTTGGTGGCGGTTGACAAGTTCACAAAGTGGGTTGAGGCAGAGCCAGTTAGTAAGTGTGATGCAGCCACGGCGGTTCAGTTCATGAAAAAGGTGATATTTCGCTTTGGTTTTCCACACAGCATTATAACTGACAATGGGACCAATCTGTCTAAAGGCGCCATGGAAGAATTTTGTCAACGAGAGCATATTCGACTTGATGTTTCATCAGTGGCTCACCCTCAATCCAATGGTCAAGCTGAGAGAGCCAATCAGGAAATCTTGAAAGGCATCAAGCCCCGGCTTTTGGTCCCTTTGCAGCGGATGCCGGGTTGTTGGGTGGAGGAATTACCCACTGTGATATGGAGCATCAATACTACTCCTAATAGGTCTACGGGTTATACGCCTTTCTTCATGGTTTACGGAGCCGAGGCCGTTCTCCCTAGCGACATCCGTCATGACTCGCCTCATGTGGCGGCTTATGTTGAGGCGGACAATGAACAAGCGCGTCAGGATGCCCTTGACTTGTTGGACGAACAGCGTGACGTAGCAGCAGCTCGCTCGGCGATTTACCAACAAGACCTGCGCCGCTATCACAGCCGCCGGGTTAAGTCAGAACCTTTCAGGAAGGTGACTTGGTGCTCCGGCTCATCCAGGATCAAACAGATGCACACAAGTTATCCCCACCTTGGGAGGGGCCCTTTGTGGTCAGCAAGAACTTGCACAATGGGTCATACTACCTCATCGATGTTCGAGAGCACAAAGATTCACGTAACTCGGAGGAGGAGACCCGTCGGCCGTGGAATATCGCTCATCTTCGGCCTTATTACACTTGAGCCACCGGCTCTCATAATGTACATACTTCCGTGACAATGTATATATTATGATAAATAATAAAGCAGGACCTCTGTCCTTTTCCCCTCAAAGGTAAATGTGTCATTGTTATTTTCATTATATTATCACATGATCACTTGGGGGCTGATCTGGCATACAATCGTATTCGAATCTAGCCGTTAGACATTATGATCACTAGGGGGCTTCCTGTTCAAACATAGGTTGTATTCGAGCCAAAGAGAACATAGCTGTCGATACCCTTTTGATCGGCACACTGCCGAGCTCATTGGGGAGTTTCTTGGTCCTATTTGAATCATAGCTCAACCCCCTTTGGGAACCGACGTGGATCGTATTCGAATCAGCGTCGTTAAACAACTCTCCAGGTCATTTGGGGGCTTGCTGTTCAAACATAGGTCGTATTCGAACCAAAGAGAACATAGCTGTCGGTACCCTCTTGATCGGCAACGCCAAAGCCACTGGGGGCTATATGATCGTATTCGAATCTTAGCTTAACCCCTTTGGGACAGTTTTTCTAGTCGTATTCGAATCAGAAGCCTCCAAATTTTTGAAGTCTCTTTTTTTTGCAAACAAGTTTTTGGATTTTACTGGAAGTTCTTTTGATCATGTTTAAAGTGTTCAAGGGTGGTTCCTATTCCACCGGCTTAACCTTGATCAATAAAGATGATCGCATATAATAAACATCGTATTACAGAGTTGGGTTCTCACCCTCATTGTTCGGGTCACATAAACCGGAAGTGTAATCGAAGAGTCACAGGTATGCTGTTATGGTTGTCTCAAAGATATAATTGAGAACCGGTTTTTATGATTTTGATTCATACTCCGGGTTATATGTAAAATATATAACCCTCTATGCGGTAAGCCGCCAAGGGACTTGTAATTTGTTCTCTATGCAGGACAGTTAAAGGCAGCTCTTTAAACGTAAGGAAAGAAGAGGATCAGCATAAAACGGGGGAATATAAGATGGCGGCTTAAACAGTGTTGAGCTCCACACAAGTGTGCGATGGCACGACAAAAATAAGTGTTTTCCTACTCTATTACATGACTCCCTGAGTCCAAATAGTGAAGCATTGTTTTTTATCAAGACATAAATATGAGCCGCCTGAGGGATCAAAGGTGTGGTTGGGCTGAGGCTTCCGGTTCATCCCTTTCCGCTCCTCCGTCTGTTTCCCTATCCTGGAAGGTTGATGATTTCCAGTCAATGCCACTCAAGGCTTCAAATTCAGCTTCATCATCAATTAACCCGGCCGGATCAACTTTAGGGGCGAAGGTATGCTTACGAGTTGGAGGGATCAGGCTGATTGCTTCATAATGTGGTGTTGGAATTCTCTGATTCTCAGCGTCATAACCCGGTTGGTATTTGGTAAGATCCGTGTCATTACCGATCAGAGTGGCCACAGGGCGTATGTCCTTCACACAAGCGGCGAAATCCTTCTGGTTAAATGGGGTGCCGTCCTCCTTCAAACTGGGATACCCAAGGGCGATGTCGGCCGGGTCTAGCTCCGGTAGCCACGCCTTGGCCCGGCTTAAAGCAGCTATGTCTCTGGCTCTTGCAGAAGCTCGTCTCAATTCCTGGAATCGTTGAGGTAGCACGGCAAGCCGCCTTAGCACATCCGCCAGACGAGTGGGAACTTCATTTGACAGATCCACGACAGCTAAGGCACGTTGTGACCCGGTGTAGAGTTGTTCCACCAGGGTATAAACGGCCTTCAGCTTTGTCAGCATGCTTTGGTTGAGATTGGAACTCCTGGGGCCTACATTACAAGGTCAAGTGAGCTGATGACAATTGAGATGCTTGTTGAAAAAGATTTAAGCTAGCTAACACTTACAGAGTAACTTACCAAAGATTGCTGAGACCATCTGAGATACATGGCGTTTTAAGCCGGATAACTCGGCGGTTGTTTCTGCAAGAGTGGCCTCCGCTTGTTCAGCCCGGTTGAGCAAAGCGGTCTTTTCATTCGCCCAGGCCTTTCTCTCTGCTTCAAACTTCTTTTTCATTTTCTCTTGTGCGGATACACTGAATTCAAACTTGGAATTCGCCTTTTGGGTTTCACTCTCTTGAGTTTTCAGGCGATTCTTCAAGTTAGAGATCTCCGATTCGAATTGCTTAATGGCGGCCTGTATAAATTCCAGGTTACAGTTAGGGTTATCATAATGCAGCATTAAGTGCCAAGAACTTTGCAAGCAAAGATACTTGGCACTTGGGGGCTAATGTATGCTAAAGAGCTCTATTTACAGCGGCGGTTCATGGAAATAATTCCCAAGCACTTTGCAGGCAAAGGCACTTGGCACATGGGGCTAATGCATATTGCTGTTCAAGTACTTGGTTAAAATACGGCGAAGACTGGTTCAAATATGCTGTCTGAGCCGGCCCTTGGGTGCTGCCGGATAAGCCGGTTTTCTTGCAGTGATTACTAAGCTGGTGTTAAGTCTACAACATATTTCATCATAAGTAATAGACTTGGGGGCTGGCATAGTAAGGATAACTAAGGAACAAGCAACAAGAGTTATACCTCAGATTTTTGGTGTATTTGTTTCACCATATCAATTTCCAGATCCCGGCTGTTGTGCACTTGGTTTACATAACCAGAGACGATTTCTCTAATACTCAGATGAGCATAATCAGTGACATCCAGCCGGGTTTTGCGGCGTTCCAGAAGTTGTTCTTTGGTGGAGCACTTGGCCAGCGCGGTGGGTCTCCCCGGTTCAACGAAGTCAGTGGTGAGAGTTGTAGTATCATGGGCTGGTTCAGGCGGCGGCTCATGAGCGGAAGTATCAGGAGCAGCCGTTCTGAGCTCCGGTTCAGCAAAGATTGGCTCTTCGGCCGGCTTACTTCTCTTCGTCCTCTTGCTGGGCTTTACTTGTACACTGAAAATTAAGGGGTTAGTACAAAAACATGAGTAAGATAAGCACAAGATAAACAGATTATCATTACCCTGGAGCGGTTTTGAAAGCCGGCATGCTGGACTGCATTGATTCGCCGGAGGAAGGTGAAGTTCCCTGATAGTTTGAGTCAGAAGAATTGAGTGGTTGATGAGTGAAACCCGCCAAAGGATACAAAGAATATAAATCAGAGATAACCTCAGTCCGGCATTTTCTTGTTACATCGGGTAAGCCGGAGGAGAGGTCCGCATCTTTACTGGTCTGGGTCTGCCTCCGACTCTCGTGAATCTGTTGCTTCAAAAGAAATTGAGGATCTTGATAAGCTAAAGGATGTGAAAATCTTACTTTCCGGGTTACCCTTCGGACTTCCTGTCTCGGCAAAGGCTCGGAGTCGGAGGAAATTATAGTTACCTCTTCAATTACTGCATGACTTGCTCCTGTATCCTCCTGCTGATAATCAGTGTCAATAAGATGGTTAAAGAAGGAGCCTAAAGAGTCAAGAGTTACCTCTGACTCGGAGGTATCATCCAGATGAAACATATCCGAGGCACTAGGTTTGTTCCCCTTCTTACGGGCAGCGGCTTTCCTGGCGGCTTTCTTGGCCTTTCTGGCCTTCTTTGCAGCCTCATGGTCGTACTTGACCTTCCAGAATTTATCACCAGCCTGTAAAATATAGCAAGAGTTTTTGAGTAAAGATGAAATTATCAAAGTGGAAAGTAAGATGCTCAAGTTAATGGTTTACCGCTGGAGCCGGGTTAGCCTTGCAGAAAGGACTTAAGCCCGCTTTCCCACAATCTGCAAAGGCTCTCATTCAGAAGAGACTTGGTCATGTCATCAACGAGATCCTCAGGTAAGTCGTCAGGACTGTGCCATAGAGGATCATTTTTCTGGCCTGTGTAATCGCACATCAAGCCGGGGCGACGGCTCAAAGGAATCACCCGCCAGGCAATCCAAACCCGGACCAAGTCAATGCCGTTTAGGCCGTTCCCCAGAAGAGCTTTGATCTTGTTTATGGTGGGGGCAAGTGTTTGACGTTCAGCCGGAGATAATTTATCTGGTAAGGGGGCGCATGGCGCGAAAGCCGGGCAAAGGGTTCTGATTAGCCGGAGAAGTGTCTTGATAGTAGAACCATGTCTGGTTCCAATCTTTAGGGTGACTCGGCGGCTCGGCATAAGGGAAGAGACAGTCTCTACGTCGCTGGATTGAGATTCCGCCAAGCTCCAAGCTGGGCCCGTGGGCACATTCGTTTTGATGGTTCAGATAAAATAACTCTCTAAAGAGTAGTAAGCTGGGTTCTTCTCCAAGGTACACCTCACAGAATACTTGGAAATTGCAGATGTTTGACACGGAATTGGGTCCGATGTCTTGAGGTCGCAAGTCAAAAAAGTGCAAGACGTCTCTGAAATTTTTTGAGTTGGGTGGAGCAAAGCCCCGGTTCATGTGATCAGTAAAATTGACAACTTCCCCATCCTTGGGTTGAGGCTTTTCTTCTGACGGGTCAGGAGCACGATAAGACATGATCTCTTTCTTCGGCAGATGACCAGTCTTCACAAAATCGTTTAAGATGCTATCAGTGACGGTGGATCTAACCCAGTTGCATGTGACGGGTGCTTTGGGAGCCGTGGGCGGCATTATGAAGGATGGAAGCCTATGACAAAATAAAAATTTCCGGCTCAAATTTAAGCCAGAGAAAATATTTCAATTCATATTCAAGATGGCGGCTTATGAAGGGGCCTAATGATATATGGCTAATTGTGTCAGATTGTTTAAGCCGCCATGGGAAACAGTAGCAATTAAATTATTTAAATCCACTATGAGTGATCAGGATTATTCATTGAGCATTGCCTCTTTAAGCCGGCGATAAGAGTCGCCATGGCTAACAGATACAGTTTTTTGCCTAAGTGTCGCACAAACAAGTTTCGCAGGTTGAAGATGTTATTTTGGATTAAATGGTCGTTCAGAAAAGAAAATATTCTAGACCTAAAAACTGGTACAGATGAGTTTGAGAGTTCTAATGAGGCCTCTGAACTAGAGAAAGGAATCTACTAGCATCTGAAATGGATGCGAAACGGTTACCGCACAAGTTATATGTTCTTCTTGGATCAGAAGAAGCTGCGGTGGAGGAACCACGAAGAAACGATGAAGAACCATGAAGAACACGGAAGAACTTGAAAACCCTAAATGCAGATCTGAAGTGCGGGAAGGTGAAGACTTACAGCTGTAGATCTACTGCGGAGGATCGCCGCCGTTCTCTGGTCGATTCAGGTTGATGCAGCGGCCAAGATCGATGAAGGTGAGGAGCTCTGCTGCGGCGCAGGTGGCGGAGCTCGAGCAGCAGCGGAGTCGCGAGAGGAAGAAGGCTGACAGAGAGGGCACGAGAAACGAGGAGGCTAGACGTGGTTATCCAGCTACTCCGATGCCTCGATTTTCGGGATGGTCATTAAGATAAGGATCCGTTGTGATATGACAGAATAAAAAATGAATTTAATGGAAGATGATGTCATGGCGGGTTATCATGAATCCAGAAGATGACGTCATGGCGGGTTATAACTTTTGCACAGACAGAAGTCAGAAGGCTTTTTCTTAAGGTATTGAAGATTGACATGAACCCGTTCAAATCAATCTGGGGCCTAATGTTGGGGATATAACTACTAGTGTAACCCGCCCAGGAGGGGCCGGGTTACGCAATGGAAATTCATCATATGAAGCCCAATATCAAGCTTGAAGATGGCGGTTCAATAAAGGGCCTAAAGCCCGTAGGCGACTTAAGGACCGTAGTGATAAACCGCCATAATGGCATGACTTGTGTTGTAAGGAAAGATTAACTAGTCACCAAGCCGGACATTGTTTATGAGCCGGCCGGGACTCTGTAGGCCGTGGGGCGTCAACCTGTGTATATAAGGGGACGACCCGCCGGCGGCTTAGGGCAAGTAACATCAAATCGGTAGCCAGGCATAGCGAATTCGCTCCCTGGTCATCGAAACCCTAGTAATTCCACCTCAACTGGAGTAGGCTTTTACCTTCACCGTAAGGGGCCGAACCAGTATAACCCTCGTGTCCTTTGTCCCGCTTTAACCCCTTTAAGCTTCCTAGTTGCGATGGCTCCACGACTATGTCCTTTCACGAGGACATCTGCCGTGACTATTCCACGACAAGTCCTATTCCCCCCCCCCCGAGGTGTATGCTCTAAGTTGGCAGGGTTATGTTGCTCATATCATGTGTATGGTGTCTTGCATTGCTATGTCATTTGATTAGTTTAGACATGCTTTGTGTGAATGCCACCTGTTCAGTGTCTAATTACCATATATGTGAATTATGCATTGCCATCTTGTTGCAAGACATTATATATGTGAATTATACAATGCTATCTTGTTGCAAAGGCATTATATATGTGAATTATGCAATGCCATGCTGTTTAGCCAATCATCATGTATGTGAATTATATCATGCTATCATTTTTTTGTATTATGTGTTCCATTTGTCGACAACGTTTGTATATTCAACTACTCTTCCTGTGCATCAGCCATTTGAAGCGGTGATGGAAGTATCTGGAGTGAAAACAAGGTATTCAGAACAGAAAATGCTACCTGCTGAAGCAGACATCTTGCTAGTTAGAGAGAGCTCCTCAGAGGAGGATTCAGAGACTGATGACCAGTCCTATTTCCCCCCTGAGGTCTATGCTCAAACTTGGCAGGGTTATATTACCCATGTCATGCATGTTGTCTTGCATTGCTTAGTTTTTACATCATATATGGATTGCCATCTGCTTAGTTGCTTACTATATAAATCATATATTTGAATTATATCATGCCATCATGTTTACATAGTACATACACATCATCTATCTGAATTATGGCATGGCAACCCATTTAATAAAGACATCATATAATTATATCATCTCATCCTGTTTAGTGTTTACAGTCATCATATTTTGAATTATGGCATGCTATCCGTGAATGTATGTGAATTATGGCATGCCAACCTATTTAATAAACACATTATATAGTTATGTCATGTCATCCTGTTTACATAGTCTCATATTTTGAACTATGTCTTTCCATCTTTTTTAGTTAGCCATCATAATGTGAAATTGTGTCATTCTATCCTGTTTAGTTAGCCATCATATATGTGAAATTGTGTCATGCTATCCTATTTGGTTAGACAACATAAATATGAATTATTTCATGCCCTCTTTTATTCCCCACTATCCATTGCACCTGTCTATCATACAATGTCTATACTTTTAATTACTTTTCTTGTTTATCAGCCATTTGAATTGGAGAGCGTGATGGCAGTATCTAAGGGAGTAACAACACAGTCTTCAGAAAAGATAGTGCTACCAGTTGATGCAGATAGAACCACGGTTGTACTTGCCCAAGGACCATATCCACCACACATAACCCAGACTCTCGCAGATTGTACCCTTACCCGGTTGGACAGAGAACCAGCTACACCCCTTCTAACCCCAACCCCGGCAGATAGTAACCCAGTTCCAGTTCACACAGCACCGTCTCCACCACAGAGCACCCAAACACGAGCAGTTAGTAAGGGAACTGCAGTGCCCAAAGCACGAGGACCACCACTCCGAATCCCAACTCAACGCTTAAAGGAGAAGAAGATTTGTTCTCAGGTCAGGTTCTGTAGCTATGGTTCATACTCCTTTGCTCTTGCATTACTGTATTTACTCATACCAACTATTTTCAAATTTGAAGGATGGAATTGAAACTCCAATGGCGCAACAGGTATGTTTTAAACCTGTTTCTTTAACTGGTTTGCTGTTGTAACCTGCTCTATGTTGATTTTAGTTTCAATTGAATAAACAGTTATGTTCTCATGTCATGCACATTACAAGTGTTGTTATTGCTCTATAGTTACCCACACTTATATTTTGTCTATTCTGCTTTGTCTTGAACAAATATTATTTGAACTATGTCTCTATCTTGATTTGGCAACAAAAACTAGAATGATATAGACCATAAAGTGACCATGGTACATAGATATATGTTTGTTTCATGCTGTTATCCTGTCCACTTTACTACTGAACTCATTTACCAAAATGAGTTTCATATACAACATGGTAAACATGTGATGTGTCTGCTTGTTTCTCTTTTAGAATGCGGACAAAATATCGGAGAACAGTACCGCGTTATCCAATGGTAAAGGAAGTAATGCATATAAGGTTGAAGATAGTGAGACATCCCTGTTGGTCTCCAAGAAAGCTGATAAAAACTATCTTGACGACAGTGAGGGAACCCAAAAGTCCTGTCTTGATGTAGTGTTCGAGTTACTGGCCACTACTGCTGGCACAACTCTCGAACTCGCTGCCTGAATCAGTTCGTCTTCTTGAGTCTCAACTTCAAGTTGAAACACATCGATCAGATGTGCTGCGACAGGAAGCTGAAGGACTGAGGAAGTCCCTGCAGAATTCAGATGCATATTTTCTGGAGCAACAGCAAGCGCTGGAGGATTTAAGCGCCAAACAAGAGAAAGTTAATAAGCTGGCTAAGCATCTTGCCAGCATTATGGGTACCCAGGATATTGTTTCTTGAGATCTTCTGAAGTGGTTTCAGTTCTGGATTTGTATTGCTGCGGCATTTATTTGCGCTGGTCGCCAACTTTGACAACCAGTGTATATGATATGCTGCTTTGTTCCCTATATTTGCACTGGTGGCGAACTTTGATGCCTAGTGGATGTAATATGTGTAATAGCCATGATAGCCTAGCGTTAGTTGCTTGCTTATTTATTTCCTTGTTGTCTTGTTTATTTGTTTGCTTGTAGTCATTGCAGTTCTTTTTCCGCTGTTAGCTAGTGGCTGCAATAACCTATTTTTTAAAACTAGGCCACAATAACCATGGGCTAATATTTACTGTAGTGACATTGGGCCTCCTACTGGCCGTAGAAACAGTGGGCCTTCTACGGGCCGTAGAAACAATGGGCCTTCTACGGGCCGTAGAAACAATGGGCCTTCTGCGGGCCGTATCATCAATGGGCCTTATACGGGCCGTATGATCGATTGGCCAAACATGGGCCAAACAGACCGCATTATGGCCGTAAACGGGCTAGAGTTGGAATCATCCGTTCATGGGCTGACCATAACGGGCCATCGTTAATAGGCCGTATTTGATGACGCTATGAAAACGGCCCAACGTATTAATGGACCACAAACGGGCCGACTGTAACCACGGGCTGAATTTGGCCCACAAGCAGAAAATTACAGTAACTGGCCGTAAGTAAACGAATGCTGGAAATGAGCCCAAGAATAAATGGGCTCTGAGAAGGCCAAAAGATAACATGGGCTGGAAACGGCCCAACGGAATAACGGGCCGTTAATGGGTATAAAGTGATACACTGTTCATTACGGGCCAGTTTCACCACGGGCCGTTAATGGGTGTAAAGTGATACACTGTTCACTACGAGCCATTTTCACCACGGGCCGTTAATAGGCCAAGAGTTACATAGGGCCTCATATGGGCCGAAAGACGTCATGGGCCATACATGGGCCAGAAGTGAAAACAGGCTGGAATCATATTGGATGGCCCAGATGACGCTACTGGGCCTAATTCGGATAGGGCGTAACGGGCCTTGGGTTAGCGGGCTGTAAATGGGCTATATGCGAACAGGCCGTTAACAGGCTTTCCATGGGCCGGCCCGCCACCTTTTGACCAAGTCAAACGGGCCGGCCTTTTCACAGGAATGGGCCTCTGTTGGGCCGTGCCACGTGTCGACGTATCATAGGCGCCTTCTGTCCAATGAGTGGATGACATCGGTCCCAACGATGAGCCGACACGTGTTTCCTCCAGCCAATGATGATTTTACACATGGAAAATCCCCATTTGTCGGGGCTGTTAACGGGTTATCGGATCCCAAACCTGACCCGATAGCTTAACGGCGTTCCGTTACGGTGGATGCCACGTCTCGGTCACCCTTGACGAAAGCACTTCTGTGACGCGCGATTTATCGTCATGGAAGTGGACACTTCCGTGATGATAATTTTGGTAATGTCATGGAACACTTCTACGACAGCACAGGTATGACTATCTTGATTCTGTCATAAATTTGTCATGGATGTACATGCATGACAAAAAACGCGACCTACTATGACAAACACGTATCATCACGGAAGTGTATTTTTTTTGTAGTGAACCGTGTTGTTATCTTCCCTTAGGACAAGGAATATGCTTCTTTTTTGTCGTCGCATGTGTCATCAACTGTTATTAGCCAGTAATTGTTTCCTTTCTACCTCTTTTTTGCAAACAGGGCTATCCATTTCACCTCGTTCCTATTGCGACCTTTTGGTGAACTGCACAAATCACTTTTTTCTTAAGAGTGTTTTGTGCAGTTCTGCCAAAATGTCACACGGGCAACATCTCTACATTTCATTGTGACTGCACAAAGGGAGATTGGTTTTGCTCTATCCTCCTCATCCAACTCCGAGCCTAATCTTCTCCAACTAGTTAGTCTTAATTAAGACTTCAAAGGTGACCGGGTTCTATTTGTGTGTTTATTATTTCATCAGTAGTCCTCTATTATCGTAATCACACTTATTAGCTTTGGAACAGGGACGCTCAGCTCTATTTTAGTGGAACTGCACAAAATGATCGGCATGTTGCATGCTCCAGACAACTACTTTTTTCCCAACATGCCTTGTTGATTTAGACAGAGCTGGGGGGACGTTGCTGCCAATGAAAGCATGGATCAATTTTAATTTAACACCTTCTCACAACTTTTTCTTCAGTTGTGATGTAAATATTAGCTCTGATTAGCAAGGAAGTTAGTTTTTTATTGTTTCCGAAAGAGCATCGATGGCAAGACACACGAAACAAAAGCTGAAAGCTCACACCATTGTACAATTTAATGTCGCTGGAAAATTATTTGTATAGTACGTCAATTATGTAAACAAATGCTGGAAGCTTGATAGCATTGCCAGAAGCCTCTTCGGCATCCGGGTCCATGTGCCATGCACAAAATTATACTTCTTCGTTCCTAAATATTTATCTTTGTACAAATTTCAAATGGGCATATTTTAGAGTGTAGATTCACTCATTTTGCTTCGTATGTGTACTCCCTCCGTTCCTAAATATTTGTCTTTCTAGAGATTTCAACAAGTGACTACATACGGAGCAAAATGAGTGAATCTACACTCTAAAATATGTCTGTATACATCCGTATGTAGTAGTCCATTTGAATCTCTAAAAAGATAAATACTCCGGAGTATATTTAAGAACCGAGGGGGTAGTGCACAGCCGCATGGGAGACTCGGACCGGTCGTTGCGCCACATTAATGGTGAGTAATGAGCAGTCAAATCATAAGCCCCACCTTTCCCACTGTAAGTTGCTCGGAAGAAGCAACCATCAATACGCTCTTCTTTGGATCCGCTCATACTACTCCATCTGTCACTGTTTATAGAGCGCGCTTCAGAAAAAGACAAAATCTCTGGGACCAAGGCGACTAGCGATTGGCCTGAAAAATAGCATTGGTAGTTATAGCACGGCGTCTATTGCTAGAGGAAATAATGCGTACACACATGCATGCAGTGCTTCCACCCCGGGTAGACACATGCATGCACTTACTCCACTCCATAGTACTACATCGAGAGAAAATTGCGGTTACCACGCCCTAATTAATTGAGCATTAAACCAAACGCGTCTAAAGTCTCTCTGGTGGTGGAAATGCATTGAGAGAAACGCATCATAATGAAGCGCACCCTGTAAACTGTGACGGAGGGAGGAGTAGTATGAAGGTGCAAAACCAAGTACGCGTATGGCCAGTCGGTCAACGCACCTCCTCTTGGCATATCACTGACATGTGGGACCGGAGTTTGAGCAAACCGATCTCAATTGACGGGAAAATGGCCAACCCGTCGTTCCTTGAGAGAGACGAGGAGCGAGAACACAAAGACGGGCTCGCACGGAGGACAAGACATATTCGAGCATGGTTGATCGATATAATCATTACATGTTGGGCTGCCGTTTTCCGCCCTTCTCCGGAATAAATGTGTACTTTATCAAAGATTAAGAAAAATAAGAGTACGGAGGCTCCACTATGCGGTTCTAGTAGTAGTACTACTCGTACTACTAAACCTTGCGCTTGGCTCTTCGCCTCTTCGTGAAGTCGAACAATAATGGTACTCCGCATGTTCGGTACTACAGTGTATGCCTCTGGCAATCTGACACCAAATGAACTGATGCATGTCCACCGCCTGCGCGAGGGTACATTGCATTAGTCAAAAGGCGTAAGAGAGCTTCACCTTGTCCTGCAAGCTTCTCATCGTTCTGCGAGTTGATGGGACACACCAACAAGTAGTGCTAGTCCATACTCCCTCCTTTCCGATTAATATGGCTTAATCTTTTTTGCAGGTAAATGAGAGAGCTTTATTCATATATATGCATTCTTAGGACGATCAGCCAAGACACTGGTCACTAGGAAGCGAGGTACCCCGCAAAAAGAGAAGTAGGAAGCGAGGTGTTTCATCAAGCCAACTCTCGGCCACATTCAAAGTACAGCAAGCACGGTTCGCACAAAGATGCGCCGCAAGGTTTGCTGACCTGTTTACATGCTGAATAACGAAAAAAGAGGAAATATTACCGAGCGCTCCTATTTGTAATAGGATATGAGCCAGAATTAAGCGAGAATTGTGGCGAGTGTTCCATGCAATCAACTTCCATTATCACATGCGAGAACCCTCGAAGAGAACCAAATGTGTTGAAGATTGCTTTATCACATTTTAAAAATATAATGAGAGTGCAGACGCTCCTCCATCCGGTTCCTAGTACATTTTAAAAATATAATAAGAGTGCAGACACTCCTCCCTCTGTTCCAAAATAGATGACCCAACCTTGTACTAAAGTTAGTACAAAGTTGGGTCATCTATTTTGGAACGGAGGGTCTATAGACTATAGTAGTAGTACTAGTAAACTTTGCGCTTGGATGTTCGCCTCTTCGGGAAGTGCAACAATAATAGTACTAGTATAGTGTATGCTTCTGGCAATCTGACACCGAATTAACTGTTGCACGTCCACCTCTTGAGCGAAGGACAGCTTGCATTAGTCAAAAGTTTCTCCTTGTCCTGCGAGCCACCGCGCGCAAGCTTCTCCCGTCCTGCAAGCTTCTCGTTGTTCGGCAAGTTGACGGGACATAGCAAAGTAATGCTAGTCCATACTGCCTCCTCTCCAGTTAATATGGCTTAATTTCAAACGAGATAAATACACTGTCTGTCACTGTATATTTGTAAAAATACGGTCAGTGGACTTCATAATATGCTCATTGCGCTCAATATATACATTTTCCGGTGTTTATACGGTCACTAGCTCACCCTGGCTGAGTATGTGTGTGCATGCACGTGTAGGTTGAGCACTTGAGCGTGACCGTGTGTGTTCCGTCATGTGCTCGAACATGCATGCATTAGGGCGTCGCGCGCGTTTTTGCGTCCATGTGTACGTGTGACTGTTGCATACACGTAGGAGGAGTACGTGTAGGGGCCACTAAAGGAGCAGTCAAATCACACAGTAAGTTAGTCGGAAGAAGCAACCATCATTTCACTCTTCAATGACACGTATGCAATATAAAATGGTTGATATGGAGAGAAAAAGAAAACCACTATATATACACTAGCAGGAGCCTAAGCTACAAGCCTGCTTGCTTGGGTTGCTCTCTTCACAAGCATAGAACGATGGTGGCCACACCGCTGGTCACATATCCGGCCTGATCCCGCAGCTGGGGGAAGGGAACAATGTTCTGCGTAGACGTGGTCGACATCGGCGAGGGAGAAAATCCACAGTCGGTGCATCCCAATCGGGGGTCACCGCGGTATGGGCTGATGCCGCGTCCCAACCGCCCTTCTAGCTACAGCCCGACGTCCCAGGTAGTCCATCTTCCTTTTGGAGCCGGCTTGCTCCACTACCGCAGCTCCCCACGTAGCTCCATCTCCATGTCGATCTTTCTCTACTTCTACCGGCTTCTACTTGTGATGAGTTTATGTCTCATGAACTAGTGCCAGTACTATTATTCTAAGCACACTTCTTCAATATCTTTGCCATCAGGGATGCTCAGCTCGATTTTAGTGGAACTGCACAAAAGCATCGTATGATCCGAGGGTGCCAGCCGTCTTTCCTTCGACAGGTTCTACCTGGCCAGGAAATTAAATCTTGTTTAGGGTTTAGGGTTTAAGTCGTAGTGACCCCATTAGTAGTTTTTCTTTCATACACGCTCTCACAACTTTTGTCTTTAGTTGTGAAGTAAAAATTGGCTATGATCTGTGAATCATTCATATGCATCAGCATGCGTGTAGTTTTCCTTTGTATTTGATGGAATGTTGTAACGTGGCAACCTTGGAGCAGGAATGAAAATGGAGTGGAAAGTTTCCGTTTTTCTGGAGAAAAAATGGAAACGGAGAGAAACCAAAGTTTCGTTTCGTTGGATCGGGCCATCGAGCAAAACCAACGTTTAAATCACGTCTGTCGCGTTCATGTCTCACCCTCCTCCACGGCTCGACCCCACACGGTCGCTCGACATGCCACTCACCGCAAACCGAGTATACGATAACTTTCCCGCCTGCTTGTCGATGGATCGCGCCATGGAGTACTAGTACTACTGGAAGAGATTGACGAGTTGTGGAGGACAGCTAGCTGTAGCACGGACTCCCAAGAACTTTTTACATGCATGTTGTGGCCGGCTATTGTGACCTTTGAATGTGGAGCAGTCGCATGCACCCAGGAAGCGGCGCGGGCGATACTCTCTCGGCTGGCGCGCCGCTTCAATACCGGCGCCTGTGAGAGGTCGCGTCCACTCTGGCCGGGCATGAATGCGGCACTGACCATTTCGGGCGGGAAGCACGCGCGGGTGATGAAGGGGGTTCGCGTTGGTCAGAAGCGGCCGTGGCGGCGGTCCGGACGCCCGCAAACAAGAGATGTTGTACGTTAATATTGCCGCGTATATAATTAACAACGTAAATAATGTGCCAGTTGGACAAATATGATTCGAGATGGAGATGGAAATGGTATTTTACATAAACACGGATATGCATGTCTATGTCTATGTGTGTGTGCGCGGTGACTCTCGCGACCTGAAAGTGGGGGCGTGTTTTTGATCGAATTTTCTTTCTTGGTACGTTAAAAAATTGTCCGCCAGTTTTTGTTTCTTTTTTACGGGAACGCGCGTATTCTATTTAAAACCACTGCTATGGAGAGATTGTTTTACTCCATTATAGCCTCTTGTTTGATAGATTTTCTCGCATCTCGCTCTCTCACCCTCTCCATATCAAAACAAGATGACAGTGTCCACACTATCTCTCTCCTCACCGGTGGTCACAGATCCGGCCGAATCTCGTCCGCTGCGGGAGGTGAGGAGGTGGAGCGTTGACGTTGTCACCGTCGGCGATGGAGGAAGCCGATGCGCACCGTCCTCTCGGAGCAGGCGCTTGTGCGGACGAAGGTCCTCCGCGCCCTTGTTCGCTGCAATCATGTGGGTAGATCCCGCCCGCCCGCCTAAGCGACATCTCGCCCACCTGAGGTATAACTTCTTGTACTGGTCCAGCTCCCCAGGTCGCTGTATGTGGGTTTTCTTCTATGCGACTACTCCCCAGCTCCCCATTTATAGTAGCTAGGGTTCATCGGCTGGTCCAACATCACCTACTATTATAAAGGAAATGCCACTCGAAAATTTGTCCTGATTTATGCCTCGATGGAGGTATACATTTTGTTTCGACAAAAAGTAGATGGTGGTTGTGCGGTCATTGTCCATATGCTCCTATTGCTGCTGCTAATCTAATAGTATCACTGGTTAAATGAAGAAATGCTTTTTTTTCTCGGGTATCCTGGTTTAGTTCCCATCAAGATAATCATGATGCTTTTGTTTGTTGGTGTACTTTTCATAATTCTTATTGACAATTGAGATGTCGTTGTTAATCTTGTAAAACAAAGTAACAACACTATATCCCTTTTTTTATATTTTTGGAAACAGCGATGCGTATCTCCATACCCGGGCATGTCTTCCTCAATTTTAGTGCAACTGCACAAAATTGGATGGCCATTGTTGTTCCGCCTCACTGTCCTCTGCCACGTGGTTCTTCCTTCCTCGAGCTTGACTACTGAGAAGAAACAGACCACGGTGAGGATTTGTCGAACTTCATTGGTGCCTCACCCAAACTTGATGCCAAATGGATGATGCATCACCACGATGACCTATCGATGCTCATGGTTGCGCCTCATGGTTGCGTCGGCTGGTGAAGCTGATCGATTTTCAATGAAAAACAAGCTGTCTTCCATCAGTGCTCTTTGCTTGTTACCCACAAAAATGATAGCCTTCGTCAGTTCACCTTGGTTGCTTTTGAGACGCAGTCGTCTTTCACGTTGGTGCAATTTTATCATACAATTGGCTATGAACCAAATGTTTCCTCGAAGAAGGATCGACGTTGGTACTAAGAGCATAAGTTTTGTATTGATTTCTAAGCCTTCTCACAACTTTGTCTCCAGCTCCCATGTAATTTTATTTGTCCAGCTATTAACTTTGATTAAAAAAATGGTGTGGAATAAAAACCAGATGGACGTAGTAGCCCTCCATTTTTATTTACTCCGCATATTAGATTTGACTGAAGTCAAACATTGTAAAGTTTGACCAAGTTTAGGCCGAACACCACAAACCATAATTATTAGATAGGGCAAATTGTACATACTCTCAAACCTTTCCGATAATTGAAATTAAAATTCTTTATTTGTACACACTCTCACACGTTTCTGATAATTTGGCGCATGTGTGGTTGTTCACTTAAGGGAGGGTAGTGTACCGCACGTGAAGGACAGGAAGTGCGACCAGGACGCGTGGATCGTTAGTTCATCGGAAGTACTCCCTCCATTCCGAAATATTTGTCTTTCAAGTGGTTTGCAATGGACTACCACATACGGATGTATATAGACATTTTTACAGTGTAGATTCACTCATTTTGCTCCGTATGTAGTCATTTGTTGAAATCTCTAGAAAGAAAAATATTTAGGAACAGAGGGAGTAGTAGTTTTCTTCACTGGTACGTTAAATAAAGAGTTTCGTTTCGTACTTACCCAATTTAAAACGATTGTTGTGGAGAGAATAAGAAAACCACTCCACTATATATGTAAGTGCATCTAGTGCCCCTTAGTGATTTTGGTGTATTGAAGACTTATAGGTTAAGGGACTAATGTGTTTATGAGTGTACATAGGTCTATAAGTCTATGAGGAGTTTGATATTTACAGAGAAAGTCGACCCCTAAAAATGAAGTTCTTCGACTAAAGACTTTGGATTTCTGAAGACTTTCTGAAGACTTTGAAAGTGAAGAAATTGGTGTGACCTTGAAGACTTGGTATTCATTTGAGGAACATGAAGCGTGTAGACTTTTGTTTTCGTAGTTTCATTTTCCCTTTCTTGAGTCATAGGAAACACCGTACTGTTAAAGGGGGTCGAGGAAATACTAAGGAAAAATTTCCATGTGATGCTCAACTCAAAATCCTACACCTACCAATCCCTTCGAGTGAAGCCATTGGAAATCTCATACAGTTCAGTCATATTCTTCAGTGATAGAGACGAAGTTCTTCTAGTCTCTGAAGAATTTGTTCTGACTGAGGAGTTAGGAATTCGCCAGTGTGGATTGCCTACAGAGTGAGGAACATGATAGCCCTGAGGAATTTGATACTCAAATTTCCGACCGTTGCTGTGCTATGCGCCAGCTGTCCCAAAATATCTACCCACCTAACGGTCATATCATTGAAGGGCATTTATGTCTTATCATGGCGGGCTGCTCCCTAGGCTATAAATAGCCACCCCCTACAACCACTAGCTGGTTGGCTGCTCCAAGAGAAACTGACACTTGTCATTTGAGAGCATCCCATCCTCCGAGGACTTTGAGCGAAAATCATCAAGTGAGGAAAACCCAAACCCAACCACCTACAAACCCAAAGTGATTGAGCATCACTGAAGAGATTGATCCTGCGTGGATCTGACGCTTGTTACCATTGAAGACTGTGCTTCTTCCAGACGGTTAGGCGTCATGGTCTAGAGCATCCAAGAGGAAATTGTGGATCGCCGAGTGACCGAGTTTGTGAAGGTTCGGAAGTCACCTGAAGACTTACCACGAGTGATTGGACAAGGTCTGTGTGACCTTAGTTCAAGGAGAATATGGTGAGGACTGTGTGTCCTCAGGTTTAAATACCTAGCCGCTCCAACCAGACGTACAACTGAGACAACAGTTGGAACTGGTCTACCAAATCATTGTCTTCACCAAGCCTACTGGTTCTATTTCCTCAACTCTTTCATTTCCTCATAACTGTGTTGTGCACTTGTTCATATCTGTGTTTGAAGACTTTGACTGAAGACGTTCTCAATTTCCTCAGTTCAATTTCTTCAGTCTGTTTGTCTTCATCCTGTGCTATCCTGTGTTTACGCTTTCTGTACTCTATGCTTGTCTTCATTTCATCATGATGACCATGCTTGTGTTCTGCTATGCATACTTTTGAGTACTTATTCCACTGCAAGTAGTTCTTCACTAAGGAATTTCCTCACTGGAAAATTCTTCAGTGAAGAATTCATAAAAATCGCCTATTCACCCCTCTCTAGTCGATATAACGCACTTTCAATTGGTATCAGAGCAAGGTACTCCCTTGTTCTGTGTGATTTTGGTTTAACCGCCTGGAGTTTTAGTTATGTCGACCGCAGGTATGATCAAGGTCTCTGCTGGGTGTCCTACCTTCGATGGGACGGACTACCCCTACTGGAAGAATAAGATGCGAATGCATCTTGAGGCAATTGATAACGATCTCTGGTATGTTGTGGAAAATGGTGTTCCCTCTGTCTCACCCTCACTGAACGCTACCGATGTGAAGAGATTCAAGCAACTCGATTCTCAAGCGAAGAATATCATATGTGGCCATCTGAGCAAAGGACAGTATGGATGAGTGAGTGCTTTGGAAACTGCTAAGCTTATCTGGGATAGGCTATCCAAAGTAAATGAAGGAGTCTCAACTCAGCGTGACTCTCGAGTTGATGTTCTTCGCAATCTCTTCAACCGCTTCAAAAGACTCGACAATGAAAATGTTCAACAAACATTCGATCGCCTCACTGACATCTCAAATGAGCTTCAAGCGCTTGGTGCCACTGACATCACCGACCATGAGGTGGTGAAGAAATTGTTGAGATCGCTTGATTCCTCATTTGATACTCCGGCATTGATGATACAAGAACGTGTTGATTACAAGTCACTTGATCCCGCTGATATCCTCGAGAGGCTAAATACTCATGAGTTCCAGCTTGCTGAAAAGAGAGATCTCTATGGTTCGAGCTATGGCAGATCACGTGCACTGAAGGCCAAGGCAGTTTCTGAGTCTGAAGATGAAGACTCTGACAGCAGCCTTGGTGATCCTGAAGAACTGAGCCATGACCTAGCACTGCTCGTGAAGAAATTCCAGAAGTTCTCAAGATGTGGTCGCTTTGGAAGACCCTCAAGGAGCAATGATTCCTCATCCAGTGACTACAAGAAGAGGCTCTGTCACAAATGCAAGAAACCCGGACACTACATTCAAGATTTTCCTCAGTGGGAAAAGGAATCAAAGAAGATGAAATACAAGGATTACAGTTCTGATGATGCAAAGAAAAAGAGGAAATCCTCAAAATCTTCATCATCAAAATCCTCAAAGTCTTCATCTCACAAGAAGAGCAGCTCCAAGAAGGCTCGGGCATTCATTGGCAAGGAAATGGACTCTGAGGCTGAATCTGAAGGAAATGAGGAAGAGGAGGCATCTGAGGATTTCGAATCCGGTGTGGCGAGCCTAGCCCTCTCTACTGCATTCGTCAGCAAGTCTATCTTCAACACTGAAGAAAATGACCTCACCAACAAGGCTGATGAAGGCAATGATGACTACGCTCCCACCTATTGCTTCATGGCAAAGGGTGCCAAGGTACTCAAATATACCTCCTCTGAATCAAGTGAGAATGAATCTGATGAAAACCTTAAGCCCAGCTATTCTAAACTTGCTAAAACTGCTGTGAAACAACAAAGGGCTTTTGAAAAGGTTCAAAACATGCTAGACAAAAGTGATGATATGTTGGGTGAAGAAATGGATCGCACTAAAACCTTGACTGAAAATCTTCAGTGACTTCAGACTAGGTTTGACAACCTTCAAGGTCATCATAACACTCTCTTGTCTGATCATGAGAAGCTTTCTTATGAATTTCTTCAAAGAAAGCAAGATCTTGAAAAGCTAAGAGTGAGTTATGAAGATCTTGAGAAGGAGCGCGATTCATTACTTGCTCAACAAATTAGCGCTGCTCAGGAAGAATTTGTTCCTCCATGTTTGAAATGCATTGAACGTGAATCTGCTAATTCTTCACCTGAATGTTCAAATGCTTCTAATGCTACAAATTCTTCAACTGTCTTTGCTATCACTAATTCCTCATCTGAGGACATTGCTAGTATCACTGACGATGCAGGGCTGAAGGAATTGTACATGACAGGCATGTACAAAAGCCTCAAAGGGCATCATACTCTTTGTGATGTGCTTAAAAAGCAGATCCTCAACAGGAACCCTAGGAAAGAGGGTATTGCCTTTGAGAGGAAACTCAATGCTGATGGTACATATTGGAAGTCTAAGCAGTACCCCAAAACCTCATGGGTTGCTGCAAAGGGACCTCCATTTGATCCATCTAATTTATCTGGCTTTACATGTGAATCTTCTCATTCTTCTGATGAGTCATTTGACTCCAACTATAAACTGTTTAAAAATTAGAATGGTGAAGTATTTGCTCGATATGTTGGCACTAACTACAGGAACGGTTCTCCTATGAAGAAAATCTGGGTTCCCAAAAGGTGCCTTGAAAGTCTTCAGGTGAATGTCCTCATGACACCACCTGTGAAGAATAGGAACCCCAGATCAAATTCTTCATATGGACCAAATTCTTCATATGGATCCAAGTCCTCATACGGACCAAATTCCTCACATGGATCAAATTCCTCAAAAGGATCAAATTCCTAAAAAGGATCAAAGTCCTCATATGAACATCATCGTGCTAACAACTCTGTTTCGCAGGGAAGAGCACTACAAAAAAAAGACACATCCGTGACATTTTGGGCCGAACGAATTTTTTTTCTGTCATACATATGACACTTCTATGACGATAATTGTGACAAAACCCGGTATCATCATAGATGTGGTGGGCTCCTACTTCTATGACAAAAAATCATGACAGAAAATGGGCTTTTCGTCCTGGGCGGGCCGGAGACGCAGCTGCATGACATTCTTTGGGCCGTCTATGACGGAAAAAAACCGTGGTAGAAGCGAGGGCGACGAAAATTTCGGGGAGTTCCCGATTACGGTGGGAGGTCGGGGGCCGAGCGATGCGCGTTTCTCTCATACACGTACGCGCGTGTGTGCGAGGCGTTGGCTCTAACTGAACCCGAGCGAGGCGTTGGGCTCTAACTGAACCCGAGCGATTACACTACAGGCTACGCGTTACTAAACCCGAGCGATCGATCAATGGCTGTTAACTGAACCCGATCGAGCGATTCCTTCGCTACTGCTGCCAACTGAAGCCGATCGATGCTGCCTCTGGGATGAACA
>NC_057802.1:88622012-88643746 GCF_018294505.1 Triticum aestivum
GCCACACCCCTCCCGATCAACAGGACCCCCATTTCGACCGTAGGAGGTCCGTTTCGTCCGTTTTGCGGTACGCCACACCCCTCCCGATCAACATGACCCCCGTTTCGACCGGAGGAGGTCCGTTTCGTCCGTTTTCCGGTACGCCACACCCCTCCCGATCAAAAGGACCCCCGTTTCGACCGTAGGAGGTCCGTTTCCTCCGTTTTGCGGTACGCCACACCCCTCCCGATGAACACGAGGCATTCCGTTGCCTCCCCATGAACACGACGCATTCCGTTGCCTCCCCATGAACACGACGCATTCCGTTGCCTCCCCATGAACATGACGACGACGCTGTTTCTCCGTTCCGACCCAGCCATGTACACGAGCCCTGGCCGTACGTATGCGCTAGTAGGCGTTCGAGACCCCGCCCGTATGTACACATACGTGGCCGTATTTTCTTTGTTGCACCCTAGCCGCTGTACGTACGTGTACATGCTACGTGCGCGCCTCTACTATGACACGTACGCACTTCTACTACGACACGTGCGCGCCTCTACATCCACCAGTATATATGTACGTACACGTTCGCGACCAGAATGACAACGCTACGTACGCTTTGACCAGGTGGGTCCCGACTGTCAGGCACATCCTTGCCTGTGAAGATGTAGCTGGTGGGTCCCAGCAGTCTGGGGGCGAATCATTTTTTTTGCCCGGACGCACTTCCTTGCATGCGAAGATGTAGCTGGTGGGTCCAAGCAGTCAGGGGCAAACGTTTTTTTTCGCGAAGTACGGTGGCCCGTCCGGTGGGTCCCCGCTGTCAGGTGGAGGAATAATTATTTTGCACGTAATAAGGAGGCACTTCCTTGCTGCGGCCGTGGACCCAGCTGTCAGCCTCTCCACGTACAGTCCATGTCTGATGGAAGCCGTTCCTTGACCATGTTGACCACGCCGCGCCGAGAGCACCAGGGCGGTGGACGACGGCGAGGCCTAGGAAGGGGACGACGTGGAGCCGGGGAAGATGCGGCAGTGAATGCCCACGCGTAGAGGAGTATGAGGGTTCACTGGTTCGCTGCGGTGTGAGGCTGCCGTCGCCGCAGAATAACAGGGGGTGTGGGTGAGTAGAGGGATGGCCTGGCTAGCGGTGGGAGTAGTAGGGGGCGGTGAGGCCTCTGCCACATTGCAGCCGGCCACGGGAGGCAGGAGCACGAGGCACGACCGGCGCTGGTTTGGGCGGCTGGAGCAAGAAGACCAGAGGTTGAAGAAGCACTATGGTAGTTGGATGGACATCGTACGGTCACTGGAGCTAGAATCGTGCATATCGACTAAGTTGACAAAGCCCTCCGTCCCCGTCAACTTAGTAGGCCCACAAGTCAGCCTGCCACTATACTGGGTCCCAGCTAACAGGGGGAGTATTCATTTTTTTGTGCGTAATAAGGAGGCACTTCCTTGCGTGCGAAGATATAGCTGGTGGGTCCGAGCTGTCAGCGGCGGTAACGTTTTTTTTCGCAAAATACAGAGGCCCTTTCGGTGGGTCCCTGATGTCAGGTGGAGGAATCATTATTTTGCACGTAATAAGGAGGCATTTCCTTGCGTGCGGCCGTGGACCCAGCTGTCGGCCTCTCCACGTACAGTCCACTTGAGATGCATGTCGGTCGTTGACCACGTTGACCAGGCCGCGCCGAGAGCACCAGGGCGGTGGACGACGGCGAGGCCTAGAAAGGGAACGACACGGAGGCAAAGGAAGACTCGGCAGTTGTTTCCCACGCAGAGGGGAGTACGACTATACGAGGGTTTACTGGTTCGTCTGCCGTCGCCGGAGAATAACAGCAGGTGTGGGTGAGTAGAGGGATGGCTAGGCCAGCGATGGGAGTACGGTGGGGCGGTGAGGCCTGCGCGGCAGCAGAGCCGGCCGCGGGGAGGAGGGAGTAGGCAGTCCCGCCGGCGCTTGTTTGAGCGGCTGGAGCAGGCAGAGCAGAGATTGAAGAAGCACGACGGCCGTTGGATGGCCATCCAACAGTCACTGCTTGTGCGTCAACTTTTTTTAGGAAAGCCTCAAATCTGTGGAAAACAGCATACAACCCATCTGCCATTATTTCTAATAATTTACAGCCCATTTGCTAATTATTAAGGTTTTTTTTGGAGCCCATATTCTTTTTGTTAGCATTACAACCCATATTGTGGCCACGGTTAAAAAATTATACGAAATTTTGCATATTTCGGTGCGGTCCGAACTGTTTTTGATCCCGAAATTTTGACTCACATTCAAACTGATTTTAAAAATATATGTATATCAATATAAAATCCAACAAAATCTCCATGCATAAAAATTAATGTAATTTAAAATCGCAAAATGAAAAAAAGATATTTGAAACTAATTGTCGGTTTGATGTGTTTTAAAAATGTACAGCCCATTTCTCATTACTGATGGGCCATTTTCTTGGCCAGCCGAATGAAAGGTCTCCTCGTCTTGAAAGATTTGCAGCCCAACAGGCCTGACAAAGCGACTTACTTTGCAAATCACAAAAAAACTGGGTTGTGGCCGTGGACCCAGCTGTCAGCCTCTCCACGTACAGTACTCTTCCGATGGAAGTCGTTCCTTGACCACGTTGACCACGCCGCGCGGAGAGCACCACGGCAGTGGACGACGGCGAGGCCTAGGAAGGGGACGACGCGGAGCCGGGGAAGACGCGGCAGTGGAAGCCCGCACGGAGAGGAGTACGAGGGTTCACTGGTTCGGCTGCGGTGTGAGGCTGCCGTCGCCGCAGGGCCTGGCCAGCGGTGGGAATAGTAGGGGCGGTGAGGCCTCCGCGGCAGCACAACCGGCCATGGGAGGCAGGAGCATGCGGCATGACCGACGCTGCTTTGGGCGGCTGGAGCAAGAAGACCAGAGGTTGAAGATGCACTACAGCCGTTGGATGGACATCGTATGGTCACTGGAGCTAGAATCGTTCATATTGACTAAGTTGACAAAGCCCTTCGTCCCCGTCAACTTAGTAGGCCCACAAGTCAGCCTCCCACCCAGGTGGGTCCCAGCTAGCCGGGGGAGTATTCTTTTTTTGTGTGTAATAAGGAGGCACTTCCAATGGGTCCGAGCTGACAGCGGGGGGAACGTTTTTTTTGTGAAATACGGTGGCCCGTTAGGAGGGTCCCAGCAGTCAGGGGGCAAACGTTCTTTTCGCAAAATACGGTGGCCCGTCCAGTGGGTCCCTGCTGTCAGTTGGAGGAATCATTATTTTCCGCGTAATAAGGACGCACTTACTTGCTGCGGCCGTGGACCCAGCTGAGACTCTCCACGTACAGTATACTTGTAACACCCACGATGCGGCTATATCTCCCACGTGTGGAGGCACGACTTAGAGGCATAACCGCATTGTGGTTTTGTCGCAAGAAGGGTCATCTTCACACAATCCCATGTAATGAACAAGAATGGGATAAAGAGTGTTGGCTTACAATCGCCACTTCACACAATACATAAATAAATTCATACATCATCCAAAATATACACATAGACCGACTACGGTCAAATCCAAATGAAAAGAAGATAACCCCAAATGCTAGATCCCCGATCGTCCCAACTGGGCTCCACTACTGATCATAAGGAAACGAAACATAGTAACGACCAAGGTCCTCGTCAAACTCCCACTTGAGCTCGGTTGCGTCACCTGCACTGGTATCAACGGCACCTGCAACTTTTTCGGAAGTATCTGTGAGTCACGAGGACTCAGCAATCTCACACCCGCGAGATCAAGACTATTTAAGTTTATGGGTAGGAGAAGGTAGTGAGGTGGAGCTGCAGCAAGCACTAAGCATATATGGTGGCTAACATACGCAAATAATAGCGAGAAGAGGAGCAACGGAAACGGTCGTCAACTAGTAATGATCAAGAAGTGATCCTGAACTCCTACTTACGTCAAACATAACCCAAAAGCCGTGTTCTCTTCCCGGACTCCGCCGAAAAGAGACCATCACGGCTACACGCGCGGTTGATGCATTTTAATTAAGTCGAGTGTCAAGTTCTCTAGAACCGGATATTAACAAATTCCCATCTGCCACATAACCGCGGGCAAGGCTCTCGAAAGTTTATACCCTGCAGGGGTGTCCCAACTTAGCCCATTATAAGCTCTCACGGTCAACGAAGGATATTCCTTCTCCCGGGAAGACCCGATTAGTCTCGGAATCCCGGTTTACAAGACATTTCGAAAATGGTAAAACAAGACCAGCAAAGCCGCCCGATGTGCCGACAAATCCCGATAGGAGCTGCACATATCTCGTTGTCAGGGCACACCGGATGAGCAAGACATCGGGTTGGCATAGAACCGGGTTGCCCAGGGGGCGCCGGACATCGCTCGGTTTGGACCAGCACTCGAAGGAGCACTGGCCCGGGGGTTTAAATAAAGATGACCCTTGAGTCTGTAGAACCCAAGGGAAAAAGGCTTAGGTGGCAAATGTTAAAACCAAGGTTGGGCCTAGCTGGAGGAGTTTTATTCAAAGCGAACTGTCAAGGGGGTCCCATAAATCACCCAACCGCGTAAGGAACGCAAAATCAAGGAACATAACACCGGTATGACGGAAACTAGGGCGGCAAGAGTGGAACAAAACACCAGGCATAAGGCCGAGCCTTCCACCTTTACCAAGTATATAGATGCATTAATTAAATAAGAGATATTGTGATATCCCAACATATCCATGTTCCAACATGGAACAATCTTCATCTTCACCTGCAACTAGCAACGCTATACGAGGGGCTCAGCAAAGCGGTAACATAGCCAAGCAACGGTTTGCTAGGAAGGCTGAAAAGGTTAGAGGCTGACATGGCAATAAGGGAGGCATGATATAACAAGTGGTAGGTAGCGCAACATAGCGATAGAGCGAACAACTAGCAAGCAAAGATAGAAGTGATTTCGAGGGTATGGTCATCTTGCCTGAAATCCCGCTAGGAAGAAGAACGAGTCCATGAAGAAGACAAACGGATGTAGTCGAAGGAATCCTCACAACTCCAGAACGAAACCGAAGCTAACGAGAGAAGCAAACCGGAAAGAAGCAAACAACATGGTAAACAACCATCACATGAACATGGCATGATGCGCAACCAAGTATGATGCATGTCCGGTTTAATGAGGCATGGCATGGCAAAGTGCACAAACAATACTACAAATTAAGTGGAGCTCAATATGCAATGAGTTGCATATAGACGAAACACCACATTCGAGTTATTTAGTTCGCTCTCGTTAAGGTACACAACAATATTAAATGTTTTTAAACATGGCAAGAGGTGAATCATATGAAAACTACCTATCTAGGCAAGTTTAAATGAGGCCGGAACAACAAACAACAATTCCGGAAAATCCCCATTTGCATATTTTGAATTTGCTACTGTTCTGCCCTAAACACAATTTTAATGTTGTTAAACAGCAAAATAAAGTGCACCATGTTAAACTAGGCATTTTTCTACCCCATTTACATATAAAGTTTATTTAAATCCAAGCGACGGTTATTTAGTTATGAAATAAATCATTTTAACATGGCATTTATACAAATTTAAACAAACAGCAAGTTTAAACATTTTTAACATGGATGAAAGTAGCATATTATGAAACTAGATGAAAAACTAAGCATTTTACATGTATAAAGTTTTACATATGATGCACGGTTTTGAGTCACTAAATGCATGATCTAGAGGGACTAAATTGTAAAACAGTTGTCCTGGACAAATGGAAAAACCGTTGAGCAGAGAAAAAAACAATACTGGGCCAGAAGGAGAAGGTTAGTGCAGACCACCGGCGGATTAGGCCCAAGCGCGTGTGAGTCAATGTTGATAAGAAGAACCAGAGGAAAAACCTGAGGCGCCTGGGACTCGATCCCAAGACCTCTTGGACAGAGCAAGGATTTCTGACCAGACGGGCTACTACTGAGCTCGTAGAGAAGCCTAGTGGCAATTGTAAATGAACTATACATGCGAGAACGGATCTAGGAAAAGAAAGAAGGTTCGGTTATGACGGAAGTTGCTCACAGCGAGGAAACAACAAGGCCGGTGGCCATGGCGAGGCAGGGGCGCAGCTCGAGGTTGGGACTTGAGCGGCTAGTGCTGCTAGCGCGGTGGGGAGGTGGAGGAGGCCGGCGAGGAGGCGTGGAGGAAGGTGGCGGCTCATCTGTTGGGTTCGCCGGCGAGATGGAGCAGCGGCTGCTGCTGTTGCCTGAAGAAAGAAAAGAGAGAGAGATATTCAGAGAAGCAGTACAGAAAGGGGAAGAAGAGAGAAGGCGAGGGCGACGGGCGCGCGACCTGCGGGGCTCCGGTGGCGCGGCCGGGCATGTGCGAGGAGGAGGCACGGGGTTGCGGATCCGAACGGCGGGGGTCCTACGGGTCCTTGCTCCGGCTTGCAGAAGAACGAGCGGCGCCATGTCCCTGTGCAGAGAACGAGAGAGAGAGACCATGAGAGAGCAGAGAGATGGAGAGGGAAATGAAGAGAGAGGCCGGGCACGCGACCTGGGGCGACTGGATGCTCAACCACATGGGGTCTCCGATGGCGCTACTGCTGCTCCGGGGCGGCAGTCATGGCGGGGCATGCTCCTATTCTCCCTGAAGAAAGAGAGCGAGACCGCGGGGTGAGGGAGAGAGAAGAACCAGGGGAAGAAGGAAAAGAGAAGGAGAGGCAGGGTGCGGCGCGGGGACGGCCTGCAGGTGGCCGAAGGCTGGCCGGGGTGGCCTGGTAGATGATCGTCGGTGGAGGGAGCTCCGGTGGGGTGATGTGGTCGTGGACGAGGAGCCTGCGGCCTCGGACGCCGGCGGGAAAGAAGCAGAGGGCTCGGGGCTGCAGCTGCTAGCTTCTGTAGGCGCGGACAACGACGACTGCGGGCGGCCGGGCGCGTCCAGGTCCAAGGGAGGAGGAGGCACGAGGCGCTAGTGCTGCTCGGGGTCGAGCCTTTGCTCTCCCGAGCAAGGAGGCGGCGGGATCGAGGGGAAGCTTTGGGGCTGGTTCTGGTTGGTGGGATTGGATCGGGGGGAATGAGGAGATCCCGAGGAAGAAAGGGAGGTGGGTGGCGGCGGCTCGGGAATAGGTGGATGGATGGGACAGGATCCCTAGTTTCTAGGGTTAGAGTAGACTGATTATATAGTGAGTGGTTTAGTTTAGGGGCTACCTCGTCCCTCCGATCGCAATCGGACGATCGAGAATAAATAGGTAGGGAGTCCAAATAACAAAATGGAGATATTTAATAGATGTTAGGGGATGATCCGGACCCAATGGTCATGACTGAGCGATTCGGGTTCGGGACAGCTTCGGACGCGCACACAAGGGGGTTTGTGCACTGTACAGAGAGACTCCAGTTTAGGCAAGAGGGCAAACGAATAACAAGGTTGGTCTCAGAATGGTCAACGAAAGCAAGGGGGGGACACGGCAACTACGAGTGGATGCAAGTTTTAGAAACAAAGACGGCAACGAGGTGCCGATGCAATGCGAATGATGCCATGATGAACGCAACAAGCAAATAAAACACACAACAACAACGAAATAACTGGAAGGCTTCTAAAGCGTCGGTCTCGGGGCGTTACCACACTCCACCACTACAAGAGGATCTCGTCCTGAGATCTAGGATGGCACCAGAGAGAAACGGAAGAGGAAGAGGTAAAAAAAGTTGCTTCTTTGACAAATGAGTGAAACCAAAGAACCTTGAGAGGTCGCAAAGCTTGAAGATATGACAGGACGGAGGTGAACAAAATTTAAACACTCCGTTCAGCAAGAGGAACGAGGTCCATTACATGAACCTTGTAGGTTGAAAAACATGGAAATAAGAGCTTCACGAACGAAAAGAATATGGCCACACCGATAGAAAAGAGAAACAAGGAACACCATGTGAACTTTCGAGTTTGCAAAGCTATGAATGACGAGAACAATGGACGAGAAGTACATGCAAGCACACCGGTTGAAACGAGATGTACAAGGAGCGATAAGGATCAATTACGATAACGCTCCGGTCGGAAATGAAAAGAATAGAATTTGAACTTGGCAAAATGAAAGCATTTGGATGAGACTCCGGTTAAAAGAGGAATCATAGACACAACACTCCGGTTAAATGGATAAGTAAGAAAAGAACACGATCCCCACAACTAGAGATGATGATAGAAGAGAGCAACATCACAATGCCTCCGGAAGAAATGAAAGAATGGAATGGAATGAACAGAGGGAAACAAGATCTTGAGAGAGCACGCTTACAACAAATGCTAGAACGGAGTTGTTGGATTATCAACAACGAAAGGGTAAGCTTGATGTGGGCTTATGGAAGACATGTCAAAATTATGAGGTGACAACCTGCCATTCACCAAAAAAAAGATTTGATTGAGAGCTAGAAAAGATAGAAAGCTTCTTCCACCGAGGTGATAAGAAACTTGGATCATATGTAATCATCACAAAGAGCAGCATTCCCAATGGAAGGCTTTAGGTGAAATATATAACCCAAGATAACTCCAATGAAGGAATGATGGGTTTAAATATTTCATTCTTAACAACTTGTGAACCTTGAAACACGAAGGAAAATTGTCAAAAATGGCATAACACCATCTCAGAAGATAAGATAGAGAGAATTGCACTTCGGAATGCAAGATGAAGAATGCTTGAACTCCTCAAAACAAGACATGTGTTGAACACCATTTTATTTTAGAGTATAGCTTCGCGGATCATAACTTCGAGAGAATTCTTGAAGAACAATTGAAGAATGAAAAGAATCTTTGATGAACCACCATGTAGAGCCTCCATGAAGAACTCCGGTAATGAAAAGATGATAAAAAGAAAGATAAGTTGACAACACAAGGTGAAGCCTTGCAATGATTTAGATGGATCTTCGGGATGATATAATCGATAAAACTTGGAACTCCGGAAAGAAAAGATGAACAACTTGGAACCGAGAATTTCATATCATGAACGAACTCCGGAAGAAGGAATTAATCACTTGGAGGAAACAAGAATAAGAATTACATTACGCGTATCCTTCACCAATTTAGATTGATGACAACCAACGGATTTGGCAAACTACTTATTCTCGTAGAAAGGATTAAGATAGATATAGCGCAAACTTGAGAAGGACTTCAACGAACCACCGGTAGGATTGGAAAGAACGAATGAATCTATATGATAACGAAGGAAGAGAACTCTTGAACGAACCACCGTGAGAATTGAAAATGAACGAAGAAAAGATAAGGAAACACCGGGAAGAATTAGAAAATGAACGAAGATACTTGAGAGAATTTAGATACAAGTGAACGCAGAGATCAAGAGCTGACTAGATGATACTTGAACGATTCACCGGTAAGATTTGGAGAACGAGAGCTGAAAGCTTGAATGAATATTCTGAGATGATGAGCTCCGGAGAATCAAACTGAAAAGACTCCTGAAATGCTCCGGATGGGTGAAAAGAATTCTCACAATGGAAAACAATTATGAGAGGATGGCATCAAGCTAGAACCATGAATCTTGAAGAGAATGGAGCAAGATTTAAGAGAAACTCTTCTTCGGTCTTCAAATGTTGAGAATGACGATGAGAAACACCACCATGAATTGTTGAGGCACTCCGGAATGACAATTAGAAAGATTGAACCAACAATGAAAAGAATTTAAAAGATCTTGGAGAAAGACATTTGACTGATGATAATTCATTCTTACGTCAAACTTTGCAATCAATTTGAGAATAACTCCGGAAAGAATTAGAAGAGTTAGGTAAAATCCTGGGAAAAGACCTGTGGGTTAGGGCCCACTCAAGAGAAACACCGTTGAACAATTTCAAAGAGAGATTGCGCCGGTTGAATTAAATGGCTTGAATGAGATAACAACCTCAAAATAGCTTGAACGGATCTTGAATGAAAACACGAATCTCCTAAGATATCTTCAACACTCCGGAACAAAAGAATAGCGAGCGGTGAAAGATTAAGAGATACACCGTCATATGAAAGCACTTGAAACGGGGAAGGGGATAAGATCAACACCTGCAACTTTAATTGAATCCACCGAAAAAGAATACGAGAATGAAGAACGGTACACTTGAAGCTTCGTTAGTATCTTCCCGAGAATCACCAGATAAGAACATTGACGGAAAAAAAATGGAGAGACTTCCCATCTATAAGATGGATACTTGATTAAGAAATCTGAGTCCTTGAAGAAAAAGGGTGGGAGGGCGGGGAAAACAAAGACAACTTGGGGACGGATGAAACGAACAACGTTGGGAAACTGAGAAGTGATCTTGCAAATGTTGAAATGATTGGATCCACTTGAAGAGAAGCACGCCGGTTGGAAAAGAGTCGACATGACAACCTCAGTGATCAAGAAGGATTAGCACTCCCATAGAAATATGAGAACACTGTTCAGAAAAGGTATGGAATCCACATTTGACTTCAAAGAAACTCGAATACCACAACTCAAAAAAAAACAAAGGATTGGCTTGCAGAATAAGCCAGAACAAACATATGATAGAGATTTCGTCCGAAGTTTTCGTGGTGGGTCCCACACGGGCTCGATCGTACAGCACCATCATGTACAAGGCAGTGCACATGACATACGAAGTGTCCCCGAGTCGGCATGGCCAAGGACTCTTTAAGACACTACGAGACCACTGTAAAACCAACCGTGGAAAGGCGGACCACCAGACGTCGAACCCCAATCTCATATCATGCATCTGTCGGAAAGATATCCTAGGAGCTACATGAATTCCCACTTATAAACTCCCGAAACTTTCTAGTTATGCAATCAGGTGTTGGGGATACAGGGGACGCAATATATCTCACCCAAACTAACAATCCCTAGATCCAGCTGTATCCATCCGTCAACACATAACCAAGAAACCTTCGGAAATCATTTACCTCAACCTTCGAAAAGCATCCGTTATATGAGTTCTCGCAATACTCCCGAACTCCCGCCCCAGTACTGGGTGGCGTCAAGGTGATCTCACCAACAACTGCATAAAAGAGATTTTCGATGTCGGCGAAACTCAGGTATTCCAGAACTGCAACGATAAAATTGTGACGACAACACCTCGGAGCTCAACTCCCCGGGACACTGCCACAACCCCTAAATGTCAGGAGGCACCAAGAACAATGTTCTCGTCACAAAACCATCGGAACGATTCCAAGATACCCGCGTGATCCTAAATTTTTTTGTGAAATTTGAGGAGAGGAGAGTCAAAACTTCTACGTCAGGGGGCCTCACCAGAGCGACGAAGGTACTGAGGAGTAAAAAGAATCCTACTCTCCGATATATATAATCCTAAGACTCAAAACATTTTTTCTAGACACAACAACGCCAGCGATTCGATCAAGCAGGGGGCTCCTAAGTCGGGGCTGGCTCTGATTACCAACTTCTAACACCCACGATGCGGCTATATCTCCCACGTGTCGAGGCACGACTTAGAGGCATAACCGCATTGTGGTTTTGTCGCAAGAAGGGTCATCTTCACACAATCCCATGTAATGAACAAGAATGGGATAAAGAGTGTTGGCTTCCAATCGCCACTTCACACAATACATAAATAAATTCATACATCATCCAAAATACACACATAGACCGACTACGGTCAATCCAAATGAAAAGAAGATAACCCCAAATGCTAGATCCCCGGTCGTCCCAACTGGGCTCCACTACTGATCATCAGGAAACGAAACATCGTAACGACCAAGGTCCTCGTCGAACTCCCACTTGAGCTCGGTTGCGTCACCTGCACTGGTATCAACGGCATCTGCAACTGTTTTGGAAGTATTTGTGAGTCACGAGGACTCAGCAATCTCACACCCGCGAGATCAAGACTATTTAAGCTTATGGGTAGGAGAAGGTAGTGAGGTGGAGCTGCAGCAAGCACTAAGCATATATTGTGGCTAACAAATGCAAGTAAGAGCGAGAAGAGGAGCAACGGAAACGGTCGTCAACTAGTAATGATCAAGAAGTGATCCTGAACTCCTACTTACGTCAAACATAACCCAAAAGCCGTGTTCTCTTCCCGGACTCCGCCGAAAAGAGACCATCACGGCTACACACGCGGTTGATGCGTTTTAATTAAGTCGAGTGTCAAGTTCTCTACCACCGGATATTAACAAATTCCCATCTGCCACATAACCGCGGGCACAGCTCTCGAAAGTTTATACCCTGCAGGGGTTTCCCAACTTAGCCCATTATAAGCTCTCACGGTCAACGAAGGATATTCCTTCTCCCATGAAGACCCGATCAGTCTCGGAATCCCGGTTTACAAGACATTTCAACAATGGTAAAACAAGACCAGCAAAGCCGCCCGATGTGCCGACAAATCCCGATAGGAACTGCACATATCTCGTTCTCAGGGCACACCTGATGAGCAAGACGTCGAGTTGGCATAGACCCTGGTTGCCCAGGGGGCGCCCGACATCGCCCGGTTTGGACCAGCACTCGAAGGAGCACTGGCCCGGGGGTTTAAATAAAGATGACCCTTGAGTCTGCAGAACCCAAGGGAAAAAGGCTTAGGAGGCAAATGTTAAAACCAAGGTTGGGCCTTGCTGGAGGAGTTTTATTCAAAGCGAACTGTCAAGGGGGTCCCATAAATCACCCAACCGCGTAAGGAACGCAAAATCACGGAACATAACACCGGTATGATGGAAACTAGGGCGGGAAGAGTGGAACAAAACACCAGGCATAAGGCCGAGCCTTCCACCCTTTACCAAGTATATAGATGCATTAATTAAGTAAGAGATATTGTGATATCCCAACATATCCGTGTTCCAACATGGAACAATCTTCATCTTCACCTGCAACTAGCAACGCTATGAGAGGGGTTGAGCAAAGCGGTAACATAGCCAAGCAACGGTTTGCTAGGAAGGCTGAAAAGGTTAGAGGCTGACATGGCAATAAGGGAGGCATGCTATAACAAGTGGTAGGTAGCGCAACATAGCGATAGAGCGAACAACTAGCAAGCAAAGATAGAAGTGATGTCGAGGGTATGGTCATCTTGCCTGAAATCCCGCTAGGAAGAAGAACGAGTCCATGAAGAAGACAAACGGATGTAGTCGAACGAATCCTCACAACTCCGGAACGAAACCGAAGCTAACGAGAGAAGCAAACTGGAAAGAAGCAAACAACATGGTAAACAACCATCACATAAACATGGCATGATGCGCAACCAAGTATGATGCATGTCCGGTTTAATGAGGCATGGCATGGCAAAGTGCACAAACAATACTACAAATTAAGTGGAGCTCAATATGCAATGAGTTGCATATAGACGAAACACCACATTCGAGTTATTTAGTTCGCTCTCGTTAAGGTACACAACAATATTAAATGTTTTTAAACATGGCAAGAGGTGAAGCATATGAAAACTACCTATCTAGGCATGTTTACATGAGGCCGCAACAACAAACAACAATTCCGGAAAATCCCCATTTGCATATTTTGAATTTGCTACTGTTCTGCCCTAAACATAATTTTAATGTTGTTAAACAGAAAAATAAAGTGCACCATGTTAAACTAGGCATTTTTCTACCCCATTTACATATAAAGTTTATTTAAATCCGAGCAACGGTTATTTAGTTATGAAATAAATCATTTTAACATGGCATTTATACAAATTTAAACAAACAGCAAGTTTAAACATTTTTAACATGGATGAAAGTAGAATATTATGAAACTAGATGAAAAACTAAGCATTCTACATGTATAAAGTTTTTACATACGATGCATGGTTTGTCAGTCATTAAATGCATGATCTAGAGGGACTAAACTGTAAAATAGTTGTCCTGGACAAATGGAAAAACCGTTGAGCAGAGAAAAAAAACAATACTGGGCCGGAAGGAGAAGGTCAGTGTAGACCACCGGCGGATTAGGCCCAAGCGCGTGTGAGTCAGCGTTGACAAAAAGAACCAGAGGAATAACCTGAGGCGCCTGGCACTCGATCCCAAGACCTCTTGGACAGAGCAAGGATTTCTGACCGGACGGGCTACTAATGAGCTCGTGGAGAAGCCTAGTGGCAATTGTAAATGAACTATACATGCCAGAACGGATCTAGGAAAATAAAGAAGGTTCGTTTATGACGGAAGTTGCTCACAGCGAGGAAACAACAAGGCCGGTGGCCATGGCGAGGCAGGGGCGCAGCTCGAGGATGGGACTTGAGCGGCTGGTGCTGCTGGCATGGTGGGGAGGTGGAGGAGGCCAGCGAGGAGGCGTGGAGGAAGGTGGCGGCTCATCTGCTGGGTTCGCCGGCGAGATGGTGCAGCGGCTGCTGCTGTTGCCTGAAGAAAGAAAAGAGAGAGAGATATTCAGAGAAACAGAACAGAAAGGGGAAGAAGAGAGAAGGCGAGGGCGACGGGCGCGCGACCTGCGGGGCTCCGGTGGCGTGGCCGGGCATGTGCGAGGAGGAGGCACGGGGTTGCGGATCTGAACGGCGGGGGTCCTACGGGTCCTTGCTCCGGCTTGCAGAAGAACGAGCGGCGCCATGTCCCTGTGCAGAGAACGACAGAGAGAGACCATGAGAGAGCAGAGAGATGGAGAGGGAAATGAAGAGAGAGGCAGGGCACGCGACCTGGGGCGACTGGATGCTCACCCACAAGGGGTCTCCGATGGCGCTACTGCTGCTCCGGGGCGGCAGTCATGGCGGGGCATGCTCCTGTTCTCCCTGAAGAAAGAGAGAGAGAGACCGCGGGGTGAGGGAGAGAGAAGAACTAGGGGAATAAGGAAAAGAGAAGGAGAGGCAGGGTACGGCGCGGGGACGGCCTGTAGGTGGCCGAAGGCTGGCCGGGTTGGCCTGGTGGATGTTCGTCGGCGGAGGGAGCTCCGGTGGGGTGATGTGGTCGTGGACGAGGAGGCTGCGGCCTCGGACGCCGGCAGGAAAGAAGCAGAGGGCTCGGGGCTGCAACTGCTAGCTCCTGTAGGCGCGGACGACGACAGCCGCGGGCGGCCGGACGCGTCCAGGACCAAGGGAGGAGGAGGCACGAGGCGCCGGTGCTGCTCGGGGTCGAGCCTTTGCTCTCCCGAGCAAGGAGGCGGCGGGATCGAGGGGAAGCTTCGGGGCTGGTTCTGGTTGGTGGGATTGGATCGGGGGGAATGAGGAGATCCTGAGGAAGAGAGGGAGGTGGGTGGCGGCGGCTCGGGAATAGGTGGATAGATGGGACAGGATCCCTAGTTTCTAGGGTTAGAGTAGACTGATTGTATAGTGAGTGGTTTAGTTTAGGGGCTACCTCGTCCCTCCGATCGCAATCGGACGATCGAGAATAAATAGGTAGGGAGTCCAAATAACAAAACGGAGATATTTAATAGATGTTAGGGGATGATCCGGACCCAATGGTCATGACTGAGCGGTTCGGGTTCGGGACAGCTTCGGACGCGCACACAAGGGGGTTTGTGCACTGTACAAAGAGACTCCAGTTTAGGCAAGAGGGCAAATGAATAACAAGGTTAGTCTTGGAACGGTCAACGAAAGCAAGGGGGGGACACGGCAACTACGAGCGGATGCAAGTTTTAAAAACAACGACGGCAACGAGGTGCCGATGCAATGCGGATGATGCCATGATGAATGCAACAAGCAAATAAAACACACAACAACAACGAAATAACTGGAAGGCTTCTGAAGCGTCGGTCTCGGGGCGTTACAATACTTCCGATGGAAGTCGTTCCTTGACCATGTTGACCTCGCCGTGTTCCATTGCATGCATGCGTCCATGGGCGTGGTGCGTCCCCACTGTCAGCCTCTCACGTACAGTCATCTTACGATGACTCTCGGTTGTTGACCACGTTGACCACACCGTGCGGAGCGCACCCAGACTGGAACGACCCGGAGATGGGGAAGATGGGGCAGTGGAGTCGCAGATGGAGAGGAGTGGGAAACTTCACTGGTTTGGGTGCGCGGTAGCACAGCTGCGGTGCCGCCCACGAGAGACAGGAGCAAGAACATAGGTTGAAGAAGGAGCACGGCTGTTGGATTAACATCCAACGGTCCAGCTGCTAGAATCATTTGTTGATTAAGTTGACAAAGCCATGCGTACACGTCCGCTTGGTAGGCCCACAAGTCAGTCACCAAATCTGACGGGTCCCAGCTGTCAACGGGATGAATATTTTTTTTCGCAAAACAAGGAGGCACTTCCTTCCGTGTGAAGATACAGCCGGTGGGTCCCAGCTGTCAGGTGGAGAAATAATTTTTTACACAAAACAAGGTGGTCCCTCCTGTAGCTGGTTCGAATCCAAACCGAGACTATGACTATATATGGTGCTATGCTACTCTGCAAGTAATGAAACTGACATATCCAACGTTCGCTTTTCCTCTTCTCTACTTACTCTGCCTAGCATCAGAAGCTCTGGCCGCAGCAACCATGTCCGCTGGCTGCTCGTCCACCTGCTCTTCAGCAGGTAACAACCAGATATGCGCCAAGTCGCCACCCGTACCATCGTCTGTGGGTCTCATCACACCCCCGCCGGCACGCGCACCACAGCCGATTGCTCATCGCAACCCGCTGCCGTTGGTGTGGTGCCACTGCTGCAAATCACGGAGAGTCATCCGTCACGTCTCAACCACAATCCGCAATCCTGGCCGAGTCTTCTACAAATGCCCGAATCATGGGGTAATAATATGTTTAAGTGTTGTTCTGCTGCTTTCAGTTGCTGATTTTTTAATAGTTTGGTTGATGATCTTCCAATTTGATTCGTGGAGAAAAGGGAAGATTCGTGTGATTTGTATTTCTGGGAAGTTGCTGATGTGGGGGAATGCAACTACGCTGATTATTTGGTTAGCCGAGGAATCCCAATACTAGCAGGTTAGGGTGTTGGACAAGTAACTGAAGGAACGGCAGAAGAGGAAGATGCAGAGCAGAAGGTTAAAGATGCAGTTCCTCTGATCATGGCCAAGCAACAGCTGCTGAACGGCCTTGACAGCAATGAGGAGATGAAAGAGCTTGTGAAGATAATGGGCAAAATCGATGTGCTCTGTAGGATGATTGTCTCTTTATTTGCAGTGTATGTAGCACTCGTGATGTATTCAGTGGCTACGACATGAGCACTTTGCTGAAACTAGTAATGAATGAAACCTGTGTAGCTGGCTGGGCGTAGTGTTGTGAACATCTAATGATTTCTATTAACGGAAATCAGGGGGTATCCCCTTTTGCTCATATAAATAAATAAATAGCAGAGGCCCTATCGGGTCAGCTTTGTTCTCATTCGAAGACTTCGAGCAAATTGCAGTCCAACAGCAAACTATGTCATCAAATTCAAGTTTCACAGCCAAATGTGAGTACAACTAAACAACAATGTCATCATGTTTTAGTTGTCATACAATCACCAAACACAAATCAGCATACATAACAAGTGATGTTCTCACAGCAAAATACTAAACAACATGTTCATCAAGTTTCAGTTGTCATAGCAAACACAATTTCACATAGTAGATAAAAAAACGTCTTCTGACAGGCAAATACGGCAAAAGCAATGTAATCATCATCCACAGCAGCAGCGTCAACATCTTCGCCATGTGTATCAGTCTGAATCGTAATTCCCCACGGTGTCATCTTCTTCTTCGTCCTCAACGTCCTCGAACGTTGGCTTCTTCTTGATCAACTCTTGTATGTCCACAGCACGACAGACAATCTTTTCGCCAGCGTCATTGACGTGATGGTTCTCAAAGATATTAGGAACATTTGTGTTATCTTGTACATCAGGAGCAGTGTAAGCATCATCTTGTTGTGCAACTTCATTAAATGAATTCCTCTGCTCAAACCTTTGCAATACTCTCCAGTCATCGCTACGTGCAAATGTGTCTTCCAAGAAAATATATGTGTTGCTTGATTTGCCAAAATAAAAGGCTCGTTGGTCTGGTACACCGCCTTGACATTGATGGATTTGAAATAATAATCAGCTCTGGGTTTTGCGATCCTGGAAAACAGGTTATACCCACGACAGCACAACAGAACCACACACCGATGATCCTCGAAACTGGAGATATACTTCAACTGAACAATGTCTGTTATGTTAGCAGACATTTCAGCTGTCTCTTTGTCATACGTATCCGTGCTCATGATGGCACTATTTTGTGTCTTCCTGCCTTCGTCTCGTGCAAGGGTGTTGTAGCACACATCTCCAACAACGCAAGATTCATCATGTCTTACCCGAGTATCAGGACCCATTGCTAGTGAGTAAAGGGCATCATCAACTGCCTGCCCATCCTCCCGCATCTTCTTAACCTATGGTTGGAAAATAGACAAGCTGATCATCTTATGTACTCAATATATTAAAAAAACTGACAATGCACTTCAAAAGCTTACATGGTTCTTGAACCATTTCGCAAATCCTGCCATAACCAGTTTGTCAATGTTTCTTGGATTTTGCGGCAGTAACTCCTCTTTGTAGATGCTGCACAACATAGTGATCGCGTCAAACATCTAAATATATAAGAATGTGCTGCTAGTTTAGTAGATTACGATGTATAAGCTGCAGTACTACACTTACTTGATATAAGGTAGTATCTCAGGACAGTTATTCAACACATACCAAACCATTTTGTCCAAATCTTTAGGTTGTCCTCTTGTCGACTCTTCCCTATAACTCAAACAGAATAATCGAAAACATTGAGCCCGGGATTGTCTTCACCACCTCTTTGCTAAGCTGATCAGCTGTTTCAATGTATTTTGAGCAGAATGTCAACGCTTCTGTAGCAATGTAGGCCTCTGCAATGGAACCCTCGGGTCTAGCTCTGTTCCTAACATAGCCCTTGAAAGTGCCTAGCCGCCTTTCAATAGGGTACATCTAGCCATACTGTACTGGACCTCTAAGTAGTGCCTCATCAGGTAGATGAACAGCCAAATGCACCATCACATCAAAGAAGGCTGGAGGATATATCTTCTCAAGGTCGCATAGGATAGTTGGTATCTTGTCTCTAAGATGCTCCAAAGCATCTATCCTGATATTCCTACTGCAGAGTTCCCTGAAGAATTGTCCCAACTCTGCAACTGCTCTGTATAAGTCAGGGCGGCCCAATCCTCTAAGGATAACAGGTAAAACCCTTTGAAGTAGGACGTGGCAGTCATGAGTTTTCAACCCTTGTACCTTGTTTCCATCTGCACTGACTCTCCTTTCAGGGTTGGAAGCAAATCCATGTGGGAATCTCACACGTGACAGGACCTTGCATAATTCTTTTCTTTTTACCTTGTCCAAGACGTACACAGCTGGTGCCATATCCCGTGGTTTACCTTCATCTTGCACCTGCAAATCCTTTCTGATACCCAGGTGTGTCAAATCAATCCTAGATTTTAAGGTATCTTTCGTCTTGCCTTCAATATTAAGAAGTGTGCCGATAATGCTGTCACATATATTTTTCTCGATGTGCATCACATCAAGATTATGCCGCAGATCCAAATCTTTCCAATACTCCAAGTCCCACAAAGCGGACCTGCGGGTAAACAATAATCTCTCTTCTACCCTGCCATGCTTCCTTTTCCCACTACCATTACCAGGATGGTTTCCTGGTGTAATATGCTTGACCTTCTCTAATTCCACTTGCAACTCATCGGCGGTGAGCCTCTTTGGCGCATCATGGTTTTCATGCTTTGCATTGAACACATGTCTTCGGTATTTTCTAGGATGCGGCTTGTCCTTGGCAAGGAAACGGCGGTGTCCAATGTAACATATCTTGCTTAGTATTGCGTATGACAGCGGATTCCTGTCACAGCGAACACATGCATTGTAACCATGTGTCGTTCGCCCTGACATAGTGCCCAAAGCTTGATAATCATGGATGCACCAAATTATAACAGCATGCAGAAAGAAATCAGCTGGTGGGCTGCTATATAGGTGTCGAGTGAGAACACCCTTCCATAGATGTTGAAGTTCCTCCACAAGAGGCTCCATGAACAAATCAAAATCCTTTCCAGGACTTTTTGGACCTGGGATGAGCAAGGCCATCATGTAGTTTGGTTCTTTGGTGCAGACGTTTGGAGGCATGTTGTAAGGGATAACAAGCACTGGCCACATGCTATATGTGGCGCTCTGGTGGTCAAATGGGTTAAATCCATCTGAAGCTAAGCCAAGTCTAATGTGTCTCGGGTCAGCAGCAAACTCTTTGTGTTTATCATTGAAGATTTTCCACTCACTACCATGAGATGGATGGCTCATTACATTCTGATCTCTGTACTCCTAGTTCCTAGAATGCCACAATACATCATCTCTTGTTTCAGCATCATGAAACAACCTCTGCAATCTTGGTATAATTGGAAAATGTCTCAGAACATTATGAGGAATCCTCTTCACAGCATCGCCATCTTTCCATCTTGATGATTTGCATTTCGGGCATTCACTTAAGTTGGCATAATCCTTCCGGAACAGAACACAATTATTCTTACAAACATGGATCATATCATATCCAATTCCAACTGCACGAAGGAAATTCTTCATTTTACTGTAGGTGTGTGGCAGCTCAGACGCATCTGGGAAAGATTCGCGGAAAGCAGCCAACATCGCATCGAATGATTTGTTGGTCATCCGCTCAGATGCCTTCACCTGAAGAAAGGTGACCATAGCTGAGAATACTGATAGCTTATTTCCTGGGATGACAGGAACGTTGCATTGTTCCAACATGCGGGCCCACTGTTTTCCTTCTGCAGGTGAAAGTTCACAGAATGCACGAGCATTTCGCGGCATTGTTTCAATGTTGGTCAAACTCACTGGCTCCGCCACCACCACCTCCTCCTCCTCTTCCACCTGAGCATCAGGCAGATCAAGATGGTGATCTGCTGCTTCCACGTAGTCAATAACATTGGCGTTCACAACTTCACCATGATGAACCCACCTAGTATATGTGACCGACATCCCATACAAGTGTAGATGATTTTGCATAGTTGACTGGGGTCTTGTAACTGAATTCATACAACTGCTACACGGGCAGAGCACATCTGATTTCGGACCACCGGTACTCAGCTCTGATAAAGTTCATGAAGTTTTCAACCCCCTCGACATATGCAGCGGAGAATCTTCGAGCAGAAGTTATCGAAGTCATGTCCATCTGTTAGACATACAAATTAGTTCTTCTACTAGATATTACAGGAAAAACATATATGCTTTTTTATGAAGTCCAGAAAAAATACCTAGGTCGATGTCTAAAGCTATGGCAAGATATTTGGACGAGCAGATCTAAGTAACGAAATATATGTAAAGCTAATTCAGTAAACAGATTTGAGTGCCAAATTATGGCAGGCTGTTTCAGCAGTCAATGAGGCCGAGCACATAGCCATCGAACTATCGAAGGCCATCGCAGCAACAAAGATCGAGTATAAAATGGTGTAGAGCTATTTCACCTAACAGATTGGCTACTAGACCATGGTAATCTACGTCACAATAAATATATGGCAGGATATTTTAGCAACTAATCAGCCTTGGAATGCCATCTCAGCTAAGCAGACTGAGTGCAGAACAGGGCAAGGAAGCTTCTTAAGCAGAGCATATTGACAGTAAACTACTTCGGCAAACAGTGCGATTAACAGCGTCTATCAGCTAACATTCAGCGCTACACCGACATGAACGGGGCCTCAGTCTATAATGCGCGTACCATGGGAGAAGCTAACTGTCGTGCGTCTCCACACGAACGTCGCCAGCGGTGGCGGCGCTGACCGCCGTTCGCCTCCACAAGAACGTAGCCAGAGGTGGCGCCGCGGCTAGAGGATGGCAGTCTACGAGAGCGTGTTGTGGGAGCGAGAGGATCGCCGAACCGCGGCACTAACGTATCGGCGCGGCGGGGAGGGCGTCTTTAGCAGAGTGAATGGAGTGGAGGGGGACAGGGGG
>NC_057802.1:88644111-88679820 GCF_018294505.1 Triticum aestivum
GGGGCTTTGGGGAATATTATTGGCTAGTTGGCCGAAGGGCGGTTGAATCGGATTTGGGGGGAATTTTTGGGTGTGTGGGGGGGGAGGATTTTCGCGCGGTGGGCGGGGGGAGTTTGGCGCATGGTCAGTTTCTCCAAGTGCAGTCCCACGTGTCAGTGAAGAGGCAAGCCGAAGCGCGTTCCGTTTGCGTGAGCCGTGTGCAGGACTGAACGTGTGTGGGGTGCAATGCGACTGCGACAGGAGCGCTGTGAGTGTACCGCCTTTTTTCCTTTTAAACTAGGTGCTTCGCCCCCTCAAAAATTTTTTTTTGCTGCTTCGCACGATCCATCGATACTACTACTAGTAATCTGGTAATCCCGACTAAAACGGCGCGGCCGGGTCTTTCCCACGCGATATGCTGGGAGGTTGGCTTAGTTGGGTTTTTTAGGACGAGTAATGCTACACCTACGTAATCCCAGTTACGTAATTAACGTAATGTGAAACATGTGAGCTGTTGATTGTAGATTGGGGGGAGGGAGGGGCCCACCACCATGAAAATCAGGGGAGGAGAGAGAGAGGCAATTTACGTTAACCCTTTCGTTGGTTCCCGTAGATGTAGAAAGATGTGAAATGCGTGAATGTGTAGTGGACGTACTATTGGAGTGCCTAAGATAATTTGTGTATGTATAGACCCTATGTGTTTATTTTACTTCGCATGTTAGATTTGTCTCGGTTCAATAAAAAGCAGAGTTGGTGATGATGGTGTGCCTGTCATCCTGCAATATAGGCCGTCCTATCTATATCTAACGGATAGGAAGGAAACTATGACAATTTACCCGCACTCCTCTCCACATTTGCAGATAAGGCTTTCCCTCATTCATCCTTTTCTCCCACAAGATCTTGATGTTCCGTGCAACGCACGGGCATCTTGCTAGTACTCCTACAATATGTATATTATTGTGAAAGTTCATATACACCGGCCGAGATTAATGCAAACACGGCAGATTTTCATTACATTTCGAACTTTTATAGGACAGAAAAATAAAAGAAACCCGACCCTAAACCTATTCTACAGCGGCGACCGACGTCCTCCATCTGCGATCTCTATGTACGGGGCGGGGTTCAAGACCCGTGAAGTGAAGGTGCGGTCTCCGGCGAGGAAGAGTAGAACACGGGATACGGACCGGCCAGTTGGCACACCATGCCCTGCCACCTCCCATGCCCTACTCATCCTCGGAGGAGTCCCCGACCTCGGTGGTGCCGGACGTTGGACGGCGGCAAGTAGGACGCGTGGCTGACGGTGCTCCTGTCGTCAGCCGCCAGCGTGGCCACCGCTATTGCGTCTCGAGAGGCGACTTGAGCGAGGGCGACGACCTCGAGCTTCATCCCCGAAGACAAGCTCTCCCGCAAAGCGTTCGCACTTGCGGTCATGGCGGATGTGGTGCCAGGTAGGAGGACGATGTGCTATGGTGTGGAGGTTAGCTGGGCGTTGCCGCTTTAAGTAGCGCATTCCGGTGAGGCCAAGCGTCCGGGTGCGTCATTAAGTCGCCGGAGTTGGTTCCTCAGGCACCGAGCCTTTTAACGACGATATACGAACGGACGGCATGAATGCGGGCAGCTGACGCCGGCTGGGAACGCACCGCGCGACAGCGCGAGGGACGAGGGTTTTGGTGTGCCAGGGTAGTCAGCTGCGGTCGTGGCAACGTTGGAGATGCCCTTTGCTCACATGCGATCCCCGCATGTCATTGAAAGGGCAAGACGACCCGGCATGGTCTCAGGTCCAGAGGATGCAGTTGGCCGCGCTACACCACTCCGCGGACGCGTCGCGGCGCCCCGTGCATCCTCGATGAGCCGGGTGTTGGGGTGTGTTTGGATTGTGGCCAAAGTGCACCTTACCAAAATTTTGGTCATGACCCAAAGTTTGGTCTTTGTTTGGATGGTTGCCATTTTTTGGCATGCCAATGAACTCTAGCCAACTCTAGTTCATTTTTCTTGCCAATGTCGGCCAAATCATGGGCAACCAATACCTCAACCAAAATTTTGCTCATGACCCAAAGATTGGTCTTTGTTTGGATGGTTGCCATTTCTTTGGCATGCCAATGAACTCTAGCCAACACTAGTTCATTTTTCTTGCCAATGTCGGCCAAATCATGGGCAACCAATACCTCAACCAAAATTTTGGCTACCCAATGCTTTGATAGGGCAACCTTGGGCACAAACCAAACATACCGTTGGTCGTGCCACATCACTAACGCCACCCTCGGCACACTGAAACCGACCGTGTCTAGCAACGATATGAGCGTGTCGCTCACCACGGTCGTCGTGTCCATAGGCGGTGCTGGAGCTGCGCCCCATTGTTGGCCCCAACGACCCACATGAACGGTTGTCGGTGGCGAGGAGGTCATGGGCCAGCTCCTCCATTGGACTAGTCTGCGCTACGTCGTCCCGACGGGTGTGCCACACATGTCGGTTTCCCTGTGTTCCCGGCCATATTCGAGCGTCAGTGCTCCGCGTTGCGCATTAGGCCTTTCACAGGCCAAGCGAGACAACTTATTGTTTATTTGAGCCGTTCAAGTATAATCATGTGGCGTTTGCTTATTTCTCATTCCTCTCCAACCCTCTTCTCCATCGATCATGTCGCCCTCCAGTCGAGTCCATCCTCCCGCATGCCTCATTTGAACATTCCGCCGAGTATCATTCGCATGTACCCACCCTAGTCCTCTTTCAATAGATCTCCGGACCCTGAGATGAAATCGACAGGGAACGAGTGGGGGCACGTGATACCTAAGGCGGATTCAAAATTTTGAACCGGTGATCATAGCATCTGCAAATCATATATAAAGGGTATTCAATGTTCGTTTCATTTTTGAACGTACAATATACTCCCCCTATCCTTTCTAGTTTACATATAAGTTTTATGTGTAGTCAAAGTATCTCTACTTTGATCAAAAATGTATCAACATTCAACAACGCCCAATAAATATTGTTAGATTCGTACGTACTCCTAGATTTGTACTCGAGATGGTTTCCAATTTGACTATTGACAAGATTAATAGTAGATGAGATGTATAATGTGAAAATTATATCATTGGAAACTCCTTTCACATACGAATTTGACCGTATGCTTTGTGTAAGTTGCATGTCATATATTATTACTCTAACATTTGGTCAAAGTTAGCCTCGAAAAATGCATTAGACCCTGTATGCTTTGTGTAAGTTGCATGTCATATATTATTACTCTAACATGTGTGTAAGTTGCATGTCATATATTATTACTCTAATATTTGGTCAAAGTAGTATAGTGGAAGTGGATCCTCTGACATAGGTATCCCTGCCTTACCCTCCCTTTCGGTCACTTACTAGCGGACCCCATGCTTGCTAGGCCCCGCATGTCAGTTACTCAATGGGTTCGGCCACGTCAGGGGATCCTCATCCATAGTGTACTCCCTCTGTTTTTATTTACTCCGCATAAAACGGAGGGATTGGTGGTATAATAAATGACGCGGGCGGGGGACGGGGAGGGACGTCGGTTTGCTCTCAACTGCGGTCCCACAAGCGAGCGAAAATGCAAGACGAAGCGCGTTCCATTCGGTGAGCGACATGGAGGGTCCAGCGTGCCGGGCTACAACGCGAACGCGACAAGAGCCATGTACAGTCAAAACCGATTGACCGGTCGTCACCGGAACCACTATTCACACCAGAACCTTCGCTGCTCGGCCTACGCCAGCCACTGCCCTAAAACCACACCAAATCTCCAGCCCATTCCCCCACCTTTCGATCCCCTAGCCCGCATCAAGCGTCCCCTAGTTCGCCGGAAAGCCATGGTGCGCCGCAAGATCACTTACTACAAGATGCTGACGCCGGAGCGCCACGCAGAAATCGCGGCGGCGGTCGGCGCCACAAACCTTCGTTCCCAAGCTCGCTTTGCGGCGGGCCAATCCCCGAGTTCTCTGGAGCCAAGCTACGAGGATGAGGAAGCCGATCCAATGTTCATGGCGGAGGTCGCGGCGCAGAAGGCCCCCGATGGGTATGAGACGATGGACGTCGACTTCGTGCCGGCGTCCGAGTCCCCCATGTTGCAGGCGGATCAGCGGTTCAACATGGCGATACTAAAGGAGGACCGGGAGGCCGAGGCTCAACTCGACGCGGACCGCGCGCATGCCGCTGCCATCGAGGCTCTCCTGCAGGCGGAACCGGATGTCGTGGATGTGAACCGGGCGGCGGAGGCTCAACTTGAGGCGGAGTGCGCGGATGCCGCTGCCATCGAGGCCCTCCTGCAGGCGGAACCGGACGTCCTGGACTTGAACCAGGCGGCAGTGGCTCGACTCGACGCAGAGCGCGCGGATGCCGCTCTCATCGACGCCCTCCTGCAGGCGAAACCGGATGTCCTGGACTTGAACCGGGCGGCGGAGGCTCGACTCGACGCGGAGCGCGCGGATGCAGCTGCCATCGAGGCCCTCCTGCAGGCGGAACCGGACGTCCTCGACTTGAACCGGGCTGTGCTCTCGTCTGTGCAGAGCGCCCGTACGCTCCGCTTGAACGAGTAGCTGGAGGCCGAGGACAACCACGGTGCGGAGACACACGTCGGCAGCGACGGCTGGTTCGCGCCGGCAGCCAAAGACGACGAGGCCGTCTCTTTCCACGAGCAGTGATAGTTTTTCTTTATGTTGTTGGTTTTATGGATCTTTTGCTGTGTAAAAACATATATTTGTTATGCAAGTGGCCTGACTTGGGTCAGTCTACCATTTCAGGTGGTTGGATGAATATCCTACGTCTCCTAACCCTTCTTTCCTTCTTCCTCACCTCTTCTTCTTCCCCAACAGACCACCGCACGGGCCATACGGATACTCCCCAACATGCGGTTGGATAAACATACTCTATGAACGAAAATTATGTGTCAGCGATAGGATGGCTGAGTTTGGTTTGTTCACATGCGACAGCACGTGTCAGTGAGGCTGCGTTCCCTTGGTTGGGTTTGCGGCGTGCAGGAGCGACTGTGTGAGGGTGCGGTGCGACCGCGGCGTGCAGGAGCGACCGTGTGAGGGTGCTGTGCGACCGCGACAGCCGTGCGCAAGTGTACCTCCTTCTCATTTTGAAAACTTTAGGCAAGCTTGGCAAAAATGTGTGGCGAAGTTTGGCAATGCAAGGCCTAGACCCAAACAGGATAAGTACGTACGTACTAGGAGTACTAGTGTTAAAAAAGAAAGGCGGGGTTTTCCTTCACGGGATTTAATCGATACAAATCCTCGTTTCACGTGTCAATTAATGCGTATTTTTTTCTCCAAAGACCAAAGATCTAACCATCTCACTCCTTGTCGCTTGATTAATGCAGCCCCATGCAAACCAACCTTCTCACTTCCGCATGCATGCAGGGGATATTAATGTCCTTGGTTGCTAACCCCATCAATTTTGCCTTGATTAGTGTTAGTGGCCCTTTGCAAATTGTAATTTTGATATACTGGCCTTGTGTACAAAAAAATGGAGGTAGTAACTATATTTGACTTCCTTCCCCATTGCGGTGACGTCGACGATATCTTTTTTTTGGTGGTTTGGCGAAGTGCGTTCGACGGGGAACACCATTGAGGGAGACCACGGTAAGTCGTTCGCAAGTGCAGCCTGCAAGCCGAGACAACCGCCTTATTTGCATCCAGGAAGTCCTTTACTAGTACTACTAGGAGTACTAGTGCGGTGAGATGGTTTCTCGAAGAAGACAATGGAGAAGCGGAGTCAGCGAAGAGTGAAATGATGGATGCTTCGTCCGTGCTTTTGAGATTTGATGCCTCACTACTTTGTGATTTGTGATAGAAGGGACAGGGGAGTAGACTCTGTGCTCTATACTGTACTACATGTGTCCAAGCATGGGAGAAAGAGGAGAGACGTTGCATTTTTCTATTCCTTCAATCAATCAATCAGGGAGCTTCGGTTCCATCTTTTTGGCTTTGGCAACACCGTCCACAATGGTTCCCATGATGCCAAACGCTATTTTCACATTTGGCTACACATTGTGGATGCCCTTAACCGTACCACTTGGTTTTGCTCCTGTGTGCTATCTATACAAATCTCAATTATATTGTTCTAAAAAATTATAGAATCAAGATTAGTAAAAAGGAGGTGATTTTGCCGCGCGGATGGCTGGGGAGGTTTCGTATTTGAGCAATGCTACATCCACGTAATGGTTTACGAAAAGTTATGAACTGATGTGATGTGGGACTATTTGATTGGATTAAAGGAGAGGATTAGGCCCACCCCACCTGAAAATCAGGGGGGGCATATATAGATTAGATGGAAAGTATACGTAGCAGCTACATAGCCCTTTTAAGTCTAGGATTAGGCTTCTTATTTTCGGAGGACGTTGTCCTGGCGGTTTGGTAACATGCGGTCCCACGTGTCAGTGCTTTACCAAGCCGATCGTCCCACATGAGGCAGAACAACGGCAAAAGCAACACGTGGTTAAGTTGAAGAAGATGAGGGAGAAGCGGATTCAGCAACGAGTGAAATGATGGTTGATTCGTCCCTCCAACTTAACTGCGGGAAAGGTGCAGCTTGTGATTTGACGCCTCATTGCTCATTACTATGCCGGCGCCATGACTGGGGTGCTTCACCCCGGCTGCTCTACACTGTATTCCGGTATGGCACGTGGACCCGGTAGCTTGATGTCCCACATGTCGGCGAAAGGGACTAGAAGATTTATGAAAGCGAGCGCTCCACTCTTACGACGGAGGAGTAGACGACACGACGGCCTAGTGAACTATCACTTGTAGTACTGTATAGTACTATAGTTTTGCTGTTTCGCACGATCCATCAATACAAACCCGATTAAACAGGAAAGGGCGGGATTTTTCCCGCGCGGTAGATGATACTGGCCATACATTTCAAAGGCAATTTTAATGTATGCAAACTGAATAATTATAAGTAACAATATGATATCTAGTAAAACTAAAAACACATATGATTTATTGTGTTAGAGTGTAGTAGTAGTGTTGTATTGCATAGTTGTTAGATGTAACATGCGAGAACGTGTAGAGATGTAGTTTTGGAGGTCCTACAGAGAGAAAAGCGTAATACGGTCACCGAACTTCAGAATAAGCTGATTACGGTCACTATATACATTTTGCGGTGATTATACGGTCACTTGCTCATAGTTCAGCATCGGATTGCACTTTGTTGACCGGCCAAATAGTCTGGGTGGCGCTATGTTGACTAGTTAAATTGACCACGTTCCTTGTGGGTCCCACCTGTCAGTTCGCATAGGCAAAAGGTCAGATAAACACAAATTTACGCAGGCGCGATAAGGCTCCAACCCGTGCACGGGAATCACCTGGTTGTGTATGTGTCTGTGAGGGCCTGATGTGTGTGCATGCACGTGTAAGTTGAGCACTTGAGCGTGAGAGTGTGTGTTGGTCGTGTGGTGTACTGGTGTGTGCATGCATGCCTGCGTGTGTGTGTGTGAGTGTTGCATGCGTGCGTGGCTGCGTGTGTACGTGTGAGTGTTGTGTGCGTGTGTGGGTGCATGTGTTTGTGTGAGTGTTGCGTGGATGCAGTTCGTGTCCATGCGTGCGTGTGTGTATAATCACCACACCAGCTCCTGTGTGTTAAAACAGACGGCTCAGCATACCAATACAAGGCCACCTTGTCCGCTGTGCCCGCGGTCATGACTTCGAACCACCGTCCAAATATATTTTTGTCGTTTGTTTTCATTCTTACTAGCAAGATGCTCGTGGGTTGTACGTAACATCAAGATGCATTTGTATGACTTGTTTATCTTGTGAGAGAAAAGGATGAACGAGGGAAGGCCTTATTTGCAAATGTGGAGAGGTGTGTGGGTACCTTTTTGCAAAATTGCCATAGTTTCTTACATATCCGTCAGATATAAATCGGACGACCTATATTGCAGGATGGCAGGCACACCATCATCACCAACTCTGTTTTTTATAAGAGTGTATTTTATGTATTTTATAAGAGTGTAGATGTAGAGTAGATACAAGTCGACAGGTGGGCACGATGGTAGTGAGATAATGTGATGCAACACTAGAGGTGCCACGTGGAGCGTTTAACTGGCCAACTAGTCATGTCATGAGAAAATACAGAGTTGTACGGTGAGCCCGTGACTGTATAATAACCACTAAAAGTAAATGTGACCGTAATGAGCAGATTCTGAAGTCCAATGTATGTATCGTGCTTTCGCTTCAAATACAATGATCGTCATTGCATATATCGCGATAGAAAGATGAAACATGCGTGAATTTTCTGGGGGATTACTTTTAGAGGACCTGGATATAGTTTTGTGTGCATACGTGAAAGGGGCGTACAGGGGGTATGCGATGGAGAGAGAGATGCTCTTCGTTTCTCTTTATTATGACTAACTTTGTATATAGTATAAAAATATGCAAATTCACAGTGCGGAATAAATATCATTGTGGGCACCATGTAATGCAAATTAGCGTTCGTACTCCTCCATATAACTTTGTAATGTTGTATATATGTAGAAACTCTAAAATAATTTTTTGGCCACACTTTATTCAAAAGGAATGTTGTATGCGAAATAAACGTGAAGAGAGGGCTTTTTAGATCAATGGGGTACGTGATGTAACATGTGTGAATGTGTAGTTGATGCATTTGGCGGGGCCTAGAGAGGTATGTGTGTGTATTACGTATTCGAGAGAGGCATGGATAGAGGGGCCGACGGGGGGGTGTGGGAGAGATAGCACGAGAAATGAGAGTGGTCTAGAGAGAGAGAGATGAATATGACGTCATGACAAGAGATTCCATTCCCTTGAGTGTATATGCAAGGGGGGAGGGAATAGAGGCACCAGGAGAAATTTTCTGTGTGTGTGGTGTTTGTGTGGGTATGTGTGGGTGTGAGAAGATAATGAGATGTGGGGGCAGAGGGTGTGTCACCGCGTGAGGTCCGGTGGGTCGAGGTGAGGCCCTTTGTTCGGTTCTGACCTGCGCCACATTGGCCGGCCCGTGACGCATTTAGGAAGACCCATGGATGACTAGCGGTACAAGACAAAGATAGCAGAATTGTGAAGGACTCTATGTCCAATGACAAAGCCGGCTAGGATTTGTAACCCTAGGTTCTCGGACTAAGGTAACCCCTTTATCTCTGATATTACTATTCATCCAACCTAACTTTAAGGGGCATCCTACAGAATGCTGTGCTAGAATCATACTCGTCGATTAGGAAGAGAGGTGCGAGACAATGCGTGAGAGACAGGCATAAAGATAATGTGCGTACATGAGACACGTAGGCAGGTCCATGTATATAGAAAGGGTCGATGAGGATTGTGCGTGTGTATGTTTGCGAGAGGAAGAGTGCTTGTGATAAAGGTTAGTGAAAACAGTTGTAAATGGTTACGAGAGGGAGGGAGGGTTATATCTAGAGCATGTGTGCGAGAAAGACACCTCGGGAGAGAGTGTGTGATCATGTGTGAGAGACCACCGATGGAGAGTGAAACTACATGTAAAAGACTGCTCTACACATTCATTAAAGATATAAATTGTATCCAAATATTAGGATGGGATCATGATATTTGCAATTCGCGTAAGGAGCGACCATTGATCCATCAGACATCTAGATTCTATCGAATTTGAGCATGTCTATGTTATTATTCGACACAATTGATCCACATAGTTAGTATTTTGAACTCCAGACAATGCATCGCTTTAGCAATCGAATATAAACGTGAGTATAGTTCATGTTGTGTGTGTAAAGCACATCTTACATACGAAAGTTACACAATGGACATTATAAATAGCTACCTATGAACTAGCATACATTTGAATTCAACTTAAGGTGGTTTAAAAAAATCGAATTCAACATGAAGTCCATTCAATTATTTGAATTTGATATCATGGCATTTGTAAACCATACCTAAATTATGGGGGCACCAATGTTTGCTCTGATTTTGTACATAATAGCATATGTAGGCGTGTACAAAATAGATTCAAATTTAGCTCCTCCATTCCAAAATAATCGTAGTTATAGGATTTTCAAGTGTCGAAATTTCAAAAAGAAGCGGATAATTCAATGAGGTTTTCAAACATACAAGGTCAAATATAACGTTGTCTATTTAGGTCAATCCTCATAGTTCAAGAGTACTCTAAACGTGAATGCTTGTGTTTCAAAATTTCGAACGAAGCGCCAAAAGAGCCTCTACTCGCCCGAAACCGCGTGAGACCAATGTTTGGTAGTACAAGGATATTACTTTTCTAATAACTCTGACCCGTGAAACCTACCGGCCCGACGTCCAAAGGTCTAAACCGGGGTAGGTTTGTAGCTTCATCTAGACGCCACGCAACCACATCCGAAAAACATTCATACACAATGGCCGCCTAAGCACACATGCGCGCGGCTGAAATCACACCCGCCCACTATTTCGGACACCTGGGATTACCATCCTACCCCCGACCCGCAGTAGGTCCGAAATTTAAGAGGGGGGCAAAGTTTGTACTTTCGCCAAATTTCAAACAAGCGCGTCCCATCTTCTGTTCAAAAAAGCCAAAAACAAGCGCGTCCCAGACCGAAACATGGTTCCCCCCACCCGTCTGATTCCCCATTCGTACTCCGTGGGTGCCAAAACTACCTCTCCACCAGCCGTGAAACCCCGGCGTCCTCCGTCCGGCACCCCATCCTACCCATCAACCGCCGCCCTCCTCCATCACGCCAGAGCCGATACCCCGACGTCGTCGTCCACCGCAACCTCAACCGCAACGCCCTCCACGGCTAGTAGTTGAAGCCAAGGCCGAGCCGTCCGTACCCGAGCCAGTTCAAACACGCCGTCCTGCGCCTCACCGCTGCCGCTCCAACTTCGCCACCCTCCACTGCACCGGAGCTGTTCCTGCTACGCTGTCCTTCGCCGCCTCGGATCTGCTTCCCCTCCGCCGACATACGGCCACGGCAACAAAGTCAACAATTTGGCCATGGGTTCATCCAAGCCTGCACCCTCCAGAACATCGGTTTCCCCGGTAAAAAGAAGAAGATCGGCGCGACATGTGGAGGTGACCACACTGGCTACCGAAATAGGTACTCCTCTTCCCTTATTCGTGCAAATCTTACGTCTCTGCTTGCACGGTATTCATCCCACAGAAGACACTAGTTGACCGCTTCTTCTTGATACTAGATGTTCCTAGTAACTCGCGATGCACAAGGTTTCTCCTCATATACTATTTCACCTTAGCTAGAGGTCCGTCGCCCCCCTGAATTTCAATTTCTGGCCAGTTGATTCCTAATTAACGGAAGGATTCCCCGGCGTAACAGGCGCTAGTACGCCTATTACACGTCCCATCTTAGGGGCGTGTGCGGCCTAGAGCTACTGGCGCCCAATCTGGAGGTCGGCCGGGATTAAAGGGATGGCCTGGGGGCGTTGCCAAGCACGGCGGTGGTGTGAGGTCGATGGGAGGGCGGGGCGGCGGAGGCAGGGGTCTGGGCCGGTGGTCGCTGGCGGTTCGAGAAAGATCGTCAACAGTGACTGGCGGGAGGTAGACGAAGGCCATATGTCCATTCCTTATAGATCGGATGGTTCATTAAAATATCATACAGAGTAGAATCTAATTTTGTTTGCCATGCAATGTTGTAGAGCTATCATATGTCTCCTGTCATTTATTTTTCAGCCACCTGCTATCTGCTACTTTTACAGTGCACTAGTTCTGCACACAGTTCACCCTTACTCTCACTATTGTGTTTTTATGCAAGGGTATTTCAGACTCTGCTGCCATGAGAGAAGCCAAAAAGAAAAGAGAGAGGTCGCTCCAGCTTCGTGTGCGGTTAGGCAAGACATGTTACAGCGCTATAAAGGGTGCAGTGTCAGCAGATGGAGACGGTAAACGTAGCTCTGGAGTTGATGACCTCGCTCTCAATGAACCACCATCCCAGGTGATTGCTTTAACTTTGCGGTGTCATATGTGGTTGCATGTTCCATATGGTGTCTAGCTTGTATTCGAAAGGCCGAAGTCGGTAAGATAAGGAAAGATATTTTTTTACATGAACCACCATCCCGTGAGCACCAGAAGACAAATAGCTAGTCAGGGCACTGGCCGAGCCAGTGACAAGCCTAGCAAAGATAGGCATCACCTGGAAGCCACCTAAAAAGCTGCGATGGTGGCGAACCAGCCCGCCTCCCACCGGGCTCTCAGGTCCTAGATGATCGTGCTCACCACTCCAGCTGGATGTCTAGCTTGTATTGCTTCGAATTTGGTTAAATTGCATCTTCTTAGCTTACACATTATACCTTTGAATATGACATGCCTTTCTGTTTTTGGTACATACTAGTACATCTGTGTATTAACCATGTTCTTACATCAAACTAATGTTCTTGTGTATCCCTCATCAATCACTTATGACGAGGCAGGCAGGCAAGGGGACTACTCCCCATTTAAAGAATGCAGCGTCAGCCTCCCGACATGATTCTCAAGAAACAGAAATGCTAGATGAAGATAGTGAACGTAGCTCTGTAGTTGATTACAGCATTTCCCCTACACTAGCATCGCAGGTGCTTGCTCTAACTTGGCAGCGTGATATGTGGTTGCATGTTGCATATGGTGTCTAGATTGTAATTCTTCCAATCTGGTTAAACTGCATGTGCTAGTCTGCTTAGCTTATACCTGTTAATGTGACATGCCTTCTTGTATTTAGTACATAGTACATCTGTCTATTAAGCATGTCCTTACATAAAACTATTGTTTTTTTGTATCCCGCATCAATCAACATGACGAGACACCTTTAGTATATGCAGTGTGATATTAGTTGCATCTTTCATATGATTTATAGCATGCGCTGCTTCTAATTTGTTGAAATTCCATTTATGATGGGACGCTTTTAACTTGGCAGAGTCATATTGGTTGCATCTTTCATGTGGTGTCTAGCTTGCATTGCTTCTTATTTGCTGGAATGGTTTCTGCTTAGTTTACGCAAACAGTTGTGAACATGCCATGCCGTCCTGTTTTTCGTACATATTCCATCCTGGTATCATGTGTTTGCCTTACATCAAAGTAGTGATTGTCAGTATCATGCATGAATGAGTTCTGAAGAGAGAATTTTATTGCTTTTTCTTGTCGGTTTTACTTGACAATTCAAAATCAATAAAGCGGAAGGAAGTTAGCAAGGCAGCGGATAAAGGTGCTCCTTCCGAACAGAGGGCCTCTACAGTTTCTACTCCTCCACACCCCAAGATGATTTCCATGACAACACATGCATAGACACTCAACAAAGCTGTGTTTATGATGAGCACGTCTCCCCTAGTGCAGCATCACCGGTGCTCCCTCTAACTTGGCACTGTTATATGTGGTTGCATGTTATGTGTGATGTCTAGCTTGTATTGCTTCTAATTTTGTTGAATTCCATCTGCTTACTTTACACATTATACTTGAATAAGACACGTGTTCCTGTTTTTAGAACATACAATATCTGTCTATCACACCATGTTCTTACATCAAATTACTACTGTTGTGTAACCTGCAACAATCACTTATCATAAGACACGTTTGACTTCGGAGTGTGATATAGGTTACATCTCACATTCTTTTCTAGCTTGTACTACTAATTTGTTGAAATGGCACTTATGACGAGACAAGTTTTAACTTGGTAGAGTGATATTCGTTGCATCTTTCATATGGTGTCTAGCTTTCATTGCTTCTAATTTGTTGAAATGCCTTCTCCTTAGTTTACACATCATAAGCTGTGAATATGCAATGCTGTGAATATGCAATGGCACTAATGACGAGAGACCTCTAACATGGTAGTGTGATGTTGTTTGCATCTTGCATATGATTTATTTCTTGTACTGCTTCACATTTGTTTAAACGCCATTTATGATGAGACACTGTTAACTTGGCAGAGCGATATTTGTAGCATCTTTCAAATGGTGTCTACCTTCCATTGCATTGCTTCTAATTTGGTGAAATGTCTTCTTCTTAGTTTACACATCATAGTTCTGGTTATCTCTTACGTCCTGTTTTTCATACATATTACATCCTCCTATCATGTGGTTGTCTAACATCAAAGTTCAGTTCATCTGCATCACGCATAAATTTGTTCTGAAGAACTAAATTGTTATTCGTTTTTCTTGTCGGCTTGACTTAACATGGCACAGAGAAAGAGGAAGAAACACAGAATGGCAGGGAATGAGAAGCGGATGAATCCTGCAGATTCTGCTGGTACTGATGGTGCAATAGAAGGTCAAAGTCCAGCGGAAAATTCTACAAACACGGCATCCCATGCTACACGAGTTGCAAAAAAATCCAAACAGAAACAAATAGCTGCCACCAAACAAGCAGAGACAGCCCTAGTTCTTGCAACACCTACCACAGTACTACCAGCTGCACGACTTACTCGTGCGTCAACTGAGCTAGCAGCACGTTCCCGAGCTCCCTTGCCACCTGACACTACTTCCCAAGCACTCTTGACACAAGACGAGTTGGCAATATCAGATGAACCTTGTGAGCTTCAACAGCAAGAAGGTAGTTGCTGGAGTCAAGTTAAAGTTGCATGCTTCTTTATATGTAGTCTCACAGTTTGATGTACACTAACACTTCCTATGCTCGTTGTTGGACTAGCACCTAGGCGTAAGAGGAAACAAACATCAGGGATAATGCTCGATAGGTTAACTAAATCTAGAGGAGGAAGAATGGAGATCTGTTTTGAGGCAGGTTTAAAAAGGCCACGTGATGCTACAGAGTCAGCCAAGTTAGTATCAGAGGCAGCGGTTGCCGTTAGGTGTCATGTACGTATCCTCCCAACATGGATTCAGTAGAGGAATGACAAAGACGAAACCCAGTTCAACACCTTCCTCGACCATTTATCTGTAAGTATGGTTATGTATGGAAACTAGTAATATCGTCTTGCTCTGTCCCATACTTTCTAGGTTGCTGATAATGAGACTCCCATAATTTTCAACAGATGAGGTTCAAGTTGGATAGCCAAGATGATGCAACCAGACAAGCTTGCACCCATGTTTTCAAGTCTGCTCTGCGACAGTATTGGTATAACTTGAGGAAAACTCACTTTGAAGGCAAGGCTAACAGTGAACTTTCCCAAACATCTCCAGTGGAAAATATATCGGATGAAGACTGGAGGGGCCTTGTTAAACACTGGTCTGATCCGAATTATCAGGTACATTATATATATGTGATCAGATCACATGTTGAAGTCCTATTTACGCATGTGCCACACAAATCTATCTTCTTGAAGGTGAACTGTTCAAAGAACAAGGCCAACCGTACGAAAGTGAAATTCCAACAGACGACAGGATCTCGTAGCTATATTGCACACTGCGAGGCTCTTGTAATTAGCTGCTGTTTCACTCTTTTCGCTGTACCATATTATCAGATCTATATTGACTTGTTCGAAATGCAGAGGAAATCCCGCAAGGACCAAAAAGTACCTGAACCAAATGATGTGGAAATCTTCAAGGACTGTCACACCAGCAAGAAGAAGGGCATGACTACACCAGTCAAAGCCGCTGTTGTAGGTCCTTAATCCTCATGCCTTTTAACTACTACTTACTCTGACTTGTGCCTTGAACTGCATGGTTTGCAGCCAATGTCTATTACTCTTTTCAATTTTATACACAATTGTCTTAGCGTATCATTGCACCTTACATGGTTTAAAAGAGAGGAGTGATGTTCCTCTGATCTTGACCCGTAATCTAGTTCCGTGCTGGACTTGCCCACACAACGTTACAATTGCCTGTTTGTCTGTTCTCAGTTGTTTTGTGATATGAATGATGTCATACTATGCTTACCGTATTATAAACTTCGTCTCTTTATCCTTAGGCCTCAATACAATGTGAAGAAATAGACAATACATTAGCGATGGTACATGGTCATATGTTTGGAACCTAGTTTTTTTATGTACTTTGCAATAAAATACAACTAATATTTTACATGGGTTCACCAAAATAAGTTCTGTATATAGACCAAAGCTATTTTGTTTGGTTTTGCTGCCTCCTTAATATCTTCTGTTCTGGTACTACTAATGTAAAACCTCAACTTTTCAGCAAGCTATGGAAAAAATGGTGGAACCGCCACCTTCTGAAGGTGGCGAGGCAACTATAACCGCAATGTCAGCACTTGCTGCAGTGGGTCAGTACCTGTCCACTAACAGTGCCAAAAGCATGTTCCTGCGTAATACTGGGTTGGTTGTTAAGGCAATATCGTCCAAACTGCCTCATGATCAAGATATGCAAGCTCAAAGCAATGTTGTATCTGTGCTCCAGACACATGTCCATTCCCTAACAGAGACCCTTTGTGAAACAAGGAGAAACATTGCTCAATGTCGTCAAGATATGCATGGTTTTGAAACCAGACTATCAGACATTTGCTATGTTGTTCAGGAGCCTAGGGGAAATGAAGGCGAGGGTTATGGTGCTCCATCGGACAATACAACATGAAAACGTAACAGTCAGGTCAAATGAACTGAGCTTCTGAACTTCTGGTGGTGCATTTATCAGCTAGACTGTTAAGTTTTATGACAACCCTCCTTTTGTTATATAGTTGTGTTTTGGTGCGATACAAAATTTATTCTTAACGTGCAGCCACCGGCTGAACAAAACAGCAAGCCATTTTTGTATAGTGTAGGGTATTCCCTATATTTGCATTGGTGGCGATCTTTGATGCCGAGTGGATGTAATCTGTGCAATCGCCTTAATAGCCTAGCGTTAGTTTCGGCCTTATTTATTTCCTAGTCTTCTTTTTCCCTGGTTTGCTAGTGGCCGCAACTACCATGGGCCATATACGGGCCGTAGGATCCATGGGTCTCCTACGGGCCGTCGATAAATGGGCCTGTAATCGGTGGGCCTCGGGCCGTCGGATAAATGGGTCTACATGGGACGTAATCGGGCGTAATTGGTATCGGCCCCACATGGTAACAGGCCGTTAACAAGCCGTAGGACAGCAAAGGCTTAATTCTGTCACAGGCATAACGGGTTGTTAATGGGCCAGAATATAGGACGGGCTGGAAACGGCGCAACGGGTTAACAGGCCAGAAACGGGCCGACTCTTGCCATGGGCCGAATTTGGCCCATTAGGGTAACAGGCCAGTAACAGGCCGACTCTTGCCATGGGCCGAATTTGGCCCATTAGGGGAACAGGCCAGTAACGGGCCGACTCTTGCCATGGGCCGAATTTGGCCCATTAGGGGAACATGCCAGTAACGTGCCGGAAGTAATCGAGGGCCGAAAAGGAGCCCAAGAACGTATGGGCCGTCAATAGGCTGAAAGCTAACACGGGCTGGAAACGGCCCATGTAAATCACAGGCCGCTAACGGGTATAAAGAAAATTACTGTTCATTATGGGCTGGAGTCACCGTGGGCCTGTAAAGGGCCGAAAGATACAAAGGCCTCATATGGGCCGAAAGACGTCGTGGGCCATACATGGGCCGAAAGACGGCCCACATGATGTTGTTGGGCCGAATTCCTTTAGGGCCTAACGGGCCGTGAGTTAACGGGCCGTAAAATGGGCTATTTGCGAAGAGACCGTTATCAGGCTTTTCATGGGCCAGCCCGTTAACTTTTGACAAAGTCAAACGGGCCGGCTTTGTAAGCTAAATGGGCCAGTGGTGGGCGGTGGCACGTGTCGACATATCATAGGCGCCTATCTGACCCACTGACAAGCTGACACGTGTTTCGTCCGGCCAATAAGAATTTTACACGTAGAAATTTCCAATTGGTCGGGGCTGTTAACGGGTTACCGGATCCAAAACCCGACCCGATAGCTTAAGGCGTTCCGTTACGATGGATGCCACGTGTCAGTCACCCTTGACGAAAGCACTTCTGTGACGCGCGATTTATCGTCATGGAAGTGGACACTTCCGTGATGATAATTTTGGTAATGTCATGGAACACTTCTACGACAGCACAGGTATGACTATCTTGATTCTGTCATAAAATCGTCATGGATGTACATGCATGACAAAAAACGCGACCTACTGTGACAAACACGTATCATCACGGAAGTGTATTTTTTTTGTAGTGGAGCTAAGGGCTATGAATATGAGCATTATTCTTCTAATCAGTATGTTCATAAGTCCTCGAGGAATTTCTCTACTTATACATACGCTTACCCTAACTCCTCTTATGTGAAACAAAATGGATTGGCTTCTATGCCACCTTTCTCGTATGGAGCTCGCAGAGTGATGAACTCTTTGCCACCCCTTCAGATGTGGGTGGTGAAGAAAAAGAACTAATCTTTTATGCAGGGTCAGGTCTCCAGACGTACTTAAACGTCTGAAGAATTTGCTCGAGACCTGAAAAGTGCCTGAAAGGACACATGCTAATCATGAAGAAATGAACTTTCATTTCTCACGTCCTCATATTGTTTTAACTGTTGCATTGCTTGATGAAATTGGTCTCATGAATTGTGATGTCATATTCTTCACTGATGAAGTATATGAAGTTCGTAAGCTGCACTAATTCATCTGCAGGATGATCAACCCAAAGCCACTGAGTGGGTCCTCGATAGTGGATGTACTAATCACATGACTGGTGACAAGAATCTATTGATGGATGCTCCTTTATCACCATCTCATCTGAAGCATGTCATCTTTGCTGACAAAGGCAAAAGTCAGGTATTGGGTCTAGGTAAGGTTGCGATCACAAAGGATCGACACATGGACAAAGTCATGCTTGTCGAGTCCTTAGGATACAACCTCATGTCTGTCTCAATGCTTTGTGAACTTGATATGGTTGTTGTCTTTGGCAAGTATCGTTGTGTTGTGGTTATGGAAGCTGACAATTCCAAAGTCTTCGAAGGCTTTAGGAGAGGAGACTTGTATATTGTTGATTTCTCTACAGGACCGCAACCAGCCGTGTGCCTACTTGTAAAAGCTTCAGAAGGGTGGCTATGGCATCGACGACTTGGTCATGCAGGCATGAGGAATTTGCACACGCTTGCGAAGAAGAAGCATGTCATTGGCATTGAGAATGTCAAATTCCTCAAGGATCACTTGTGTGGAGCTTGTGAAGCTGGAAAGATGACCAAGGGTAAGCATCCAGCGAAGACTATCATGACCACTACTCGACCATTCGAATTGCTTCACATGGACCTCTTTGGTCCTAACCATTACTCAGCAGTCACAAATGACGCATCTCTCTATGGCTTTGTTATTGTTGATGATTACTCTCGATACACATGGGTACACATTGTTACTTACAAACATGAAGTGCAGGAAGTCTTCAAACGATTTTCCTCGAGGGCTTCAACCAACTTTGGTGTGAAGATCAAGCACATCAGAAGTGACAATGGAACTGAGCTCAAGAATTCTGGTCTTGATGACTATCTTGATGAACTTGGTATTACTCATGAGTTATCTTCTCCTCACACTCCTCAACAGAATGGCGTCGTGGAGCGCAAGAACAGAACTCTTGTTGAGATGGCTCGCACTATGCTTGTTGAGTACAAGACGCCTTGTCACTTCTGGATTGAGGCAACTTATACAGCGTGCCACATCATCAACAGGGTATATCTTCACAAATTCTTCAAGAAGACTACCTATGAACTCCTCACTGACAAGAAACCCAATGTGAGTTATTTCAAAGTCTTCGGTGCTAAATGTTGAATTAGAGATACTCATCATAATGCTAAATTTGCACCGAATGCACATGAAGGTTTTATGCTTGGTTACGGAAAGGACTCGCACACCTATAGAGTCTTCAACAATGTTCTTCACAAGATTGTTGAAACTGTAGATGTGCGGTTCGATGAAACTAATGGCTCGCAAAGAGAGCACCTACCCTCTGTGATAGATGAACCAGCACCTGAGGAAACTATCAAGTTCAAGGCTATTGAGGATGTCATTCCTATCGAAGAATCTGCTGAAGAATTCATTCCAGAATGTGAAGAACGTCGAGCTAATGCACCTAAAGAAAATGCTGAAGAAAATGGTGCTGAAGAAAATGCTGATCAAATTCCTCGACGACAACCAACTCATCCTCGCGTTGCAAAAGAAGTGCATGTTGGAAACATCATCGATGACATTGAAGCACCAGGTCCTCTCACACGCTCAAAAGCTTCACATTTATCTAACTTTTGTGGGCACTATGCTTTTGTCGCTATCACAGAGCCCACTAAGGTAGATGAAGCATTTCTGGAGCCTGAGTGGATTCAGGCCATGCAAGAAGAATTACATCAATTCGAGCTCAACAACGTCTGGGAACTGGTTAAACGTCCAGATCCTCGCAAGCAGAATATCATTGGCACAAAGTGGATCTACCGCAACAAGCAAGATGAAAATGGCCTTGTGGTGAGAAATAAGGCACGACTTGTAGCTCAAGGCTACACACAGGTTGAAGGAATTGATTTCGATGAAACTTTTGCACCTGTTGCTAGACTTGAAGCTATTCGCATATTACTTGCTTATCCTAACCATCATGATATCACTTTATATCAAATGGATGTGAAAAGTACATTCCTCAATGGTAAGCTTGAGGAAGAAGTATATGTTGCTCAACCCCCAGGTTTTGAAGATCCAAAGCATCCTGACAAAGTCTTCAGACTCAATAAGGCCCTCTATGGCCTCAAGCAGGCCCCTCGGGCATGGTATGATACTTTGAAGGAATTCCTCATGAAGAAAGACTTCAAACCCGGTTCACTCGACCCTACTCTTTTCACTAAATCTTATGATGGTGAATTGTTTGTGTGCCAAATATATGTTGATGATATTATCTTTGGCTGTACTGACCAACGTTATAGTGATGAATTTGCCTATATGATGAGTGAAGAATATCAAATGTCTATGATGGGAGAGTTGAAATTCTTCTTAGGTCTTCAAATTCGTCAACAGCGCAATGGCATATTCATATCTCAGGAGAAATACCTCAAGGATGTACTGAGGAAATTCGGGATGCAAGATTGCAAAGGCGTCAAAATTCCAATGCCCACAAATGGCCATCTGTGCACTGATGAAAATGGTATTGACTTTGATCAAAAGGTATACCGCTCCATGATTGGTTCTTTATTGTATTTATGTGCATCTAGGCCAGATATTATGCTTAGTGTTTGCATGTGTGCCCGATTTCAAGCTACACCGAAGGAATCACACCATAAGGCTGTGAAACATATTCTTCGATATCTAGCTCAGACACCAACACTTGGATTATGGTACCCCAAGGGCTTGGATTTTGATCTCATTGGATATTTTGACTCTGACTATGCTGGTGATCGTGTGGACCGCAAGTCAACATTTGGTACATGTCATTTCCTCGGACGATCTTTGGTCTGTTGGTCCTCGAAGAAACAGAACTGCGTATCACTGTCTACTGCTGAAGCTGAGTACATTGCTGCTGGTTCTTGCTGTGCTCAATTGCTGTGGATGAAGCAAACTCTCAAGGACTACAGCGTCAACGTGAAGAATGTGCCTCTCTTCTGTGACAATGAGAGTGCCATCAAGACTGCTCACAACCCAGTTCAGCACTCGAAGACAAAGCACATTCAGATTCATCATCATTTTCTTCGTGATCATGTGATGAAGGGCGACATTTCTATTGAGCATGTGAAGACTGAAGAACAGCTAGCCGATATCTTCACAAAACCCTTGGATGAGAAGAGATTTAGCAAGTTGCGGTGTTAGCTAAATATCCTAGAATCTTCGAATGTTCTTTGAAAAGGACACTCATCCTAACACTTATGCAAAATTGATGACTTAGAGGTGCAACACATGAAGAAACATTTTTCTTCAATCAATGAAGAATAACACTCTAAGTGTGAAGAAATTAATGAAGAATTTGATTCTCAGAGCCCTACGACAATTGTACACGGAGTCTGAAAACATCATTCTTATACGGTGGGTCACGCCACCACAAAAGTTGAAAATCTTCAATTTGTGTTTTTCCTCAGTTTTGAAATTCCTCAGTTGTTCAAATTCTTCAACTTTGCAAAATCTTCATTGTTTCCGTTGTTTTTCTTCATTGGCTATATATAGATGAGTTTATGTCCTCTACAGCATTCACTTATGGCTAATTCTTCAAGTTGGTTTTTCTGCTAAGTGAATGTGATTGGACCCTTCCCCCTCTATGCTATACTCAACCCAATCTATTCACAAATTCTTCATGTGCGTTCTATTTGACACTCGTTCAAAATCTTCACTGTGTCCTTGTCAGCTGAAGAATTTGCGAACAGAACGTTAAAACTTATCTTATCCAAATTTTCGGCTTTGCCGCTCAAACCGTTCCGCATCCCACGAAATACTTATCTATTCACCCACGATCTAACACGATCTCCACTTCTCAGTATGTGGGTGACACATGTCAAGCGAATGAGAAGGGTCAGGAGCACGTTCGTCCAATTTCCTCGGGCGAACAGTTTTTCACCGTGGCTATAAATACCCCATCACTCCTTCCTCACTTCCTTTACTCCGCTCGACCTCTCTCCAGCTCGAGCTTCTCAAACCCTAGCACCACCACTATTTCATCGTCGCCGGTGAGGAAGAGCTTCACTGCCTCGACCTCGTCGCCGCCGTACTCACGCCGGCCGCGGAAATCTTCACTCCGCCGCCGCTGTAGCTGTCTTCCTCCGCCGAGTTAGGGCGTGGAAGATCTGCACAGACGAACTTCACTTCTCCACCTCACAGTTTGTCGTGTTCTTCGTTCTGGGTAATTAAAAGTTACTTTTACTGCCCTCTTTGATTCAAATAATTTCTACAAAATCTTCAAAGGTGTTTATTCTTCAAATTCTTCACACACTAAACACCTCACACGTCATCTGTTCTTGATTCATTTCTCTAAGCATCATTTTTCTTCAAGATTCCTCAATTGTGTGGATCTTCGATCTATACAACTCTGGAACCTAAGACAAAGAACGCTTAGTGAAATTCTTCAAGACTCATCTGGTCAAATTCCTCAAACTTGTTCTTTTTGAAAAAAAATTGAGAACGCATATGACCTCTCCAAATTCCTCGCAACTATACTCTGTTCATAGGTACTCATGTCCACTGCTGAATCAGTAGGTTCTCATAACCTTAACTCATTTGCAGCGTTCCTCGAAGAAAAGTTGCATACTTCTTCAGAGAATTCAATTGTTCAAATACCTCATCTGAAGAAAATGGCTGATGGAAAGAAGCCACAGAAAGGAGGAAAGAGGCCTGAAATCAATACAGCCTTTGAAATCCCTGAGGACATTTATGCTGGGTACTGCACACCCCCTGAGGAAGATAAAAATCAGCGCAAGGTGCGCATTCAGAGGATAGAGAGGAGATGGGCAAAAGAGTGGAGGGAGTACAGGTATGTGACTCCAAAATACATGAAGAAATTCGTTGTTACTCCTCCATGCTCAAGACCACCATTGGCACCTGGCCAAGAAGCAGATCCCACTAGCATCAAGCGCGGTGAGGATTATCCTGAAGAATGGGCCAAGCGCCAGGCCAAGCTGGCCAAACAGGCAAAAGATGCAGTGAGGAAATTCAATGAAGACTCTGCTGCTGCTGCTGCTGAGGCCTTTGTAAGGCCGAAGAAATCCATGGCAAAGAAGCATGCGCATAAGCCAAGTGCTTCTTCTTCAAAGCCCTCATGGCCAATTCCTCACGCCGCTCCTGCTCCTCTAAAGACCTCAGCTGCTCCGACCAAATCCTCAGCACCTGTGCATCTCGCCACGTGCCAAAGGACTACAGGCATCTCTATTGCCTCAGGAGCTTCAGCTAGTTCCTCAGCTGCACCAAATTCTTCAAGAGGACCCTCTCTGCTGAAGACAAAGACCACCGCTGGATGAGGCTCTCGCCCAAGTCCTCACAAGAAGCAGGTCGCCTTCCAAGTGTCGTCTGAAGAAGACGAAGCTGATGATGAAGAACTTGCTGAAATCATCAGAGATAGGCAAGTTAGGGCCGCTAGAGCCAAGGGCACAAATGTGCCTCTACTTTTGGATCCAAAGTTGATCCTCGGCTACATTGATCTCTGGCACAAGGACCCAAACACTCCTATGCCTGAATTCAAGCTGACTCCTGGTCAAAGTCAGATGCTGACTACCTTCATCCAAGAAGAGAAATGGAAATTTGAGAAGGCCAGGCAGCTCAAGAAAGCGTAGTACAGGAAGGAGAAATTCCTGAAGAACAACGTTGTCTCTATGACAACTGATGAACTTGTGAAGATCCAGTCTGAAATCAAAGTCCTCAGCGATGATTTCAATGCTTACTACGCTGATTGGAAAGGAGCCAAGGTTAGGTTTGTCAAACTGACTAAGATGTTCACCTCAAATGTTGCAGCCCCATCACAACAAGAAATTCCTCAGGCTGAAGCATCTGCTCAGCCAACTGAAGAACATGCCAGCACCGCTGATGACAATCAGGCTGCTGAAGAAAATGTGAGTTCCAGGGCTGATGACTGCATTCCAGCTGCTGATGAAATTGCCAGGGCATCCACTAGTGGTGCGCCTGAAGAAAATGAAGAAGTCAGGGCAACAGCATCAGTTGCGCCTGAAGAAAATCAATCACATTCCTCTGCTCCTCCTGCGCCTACTCCAACTCCAATCCTTCCATCTGCATCAGATGTGAAGAAGTCCAAGGCTGCAGAGCGTGTTGCAGTGAAGAAAAGGAAAGCATCAGCTCCTTCATATTCTTCAGCACCGAAGAAGATGAAGAAATTGACAAGCTCGTTTGCTAATCCAATTGATGCTGTTCATGTTTCCTCCATGCCATCAAAGGAAATCGTCCCTTTTGATGAAGAATATGTGATCCCTAGCGGATCTGATGAAGAAAAACCTTCTGCTGCTTCGTCAGAGCAGATGGATGAAGAAATTGAAGTGGATAAAATCCCTGCAACCCCCACAGTTTCCTCGCCTGTGCCTCAGTTTACTGCTGAAGGGGCTGGCATTGAAGAAATGGAAGATGAAGATGTGGACATTGGCTATACCACACCAGTGATGAATGATGACTTTTGGGAAAGTCAGCACCCCAACTCTCCACTCTTCACACCATTGCAACAAATTCCTCAGTCCCCAGCAACTACAGTTCAAATGGGATCTGATGAAGCTCATGAACAAATTCCAGCCACTAGTGCCGAAGAAAATGAAAATGAAGAATTGAAGACCCAGACTACCACTGAAGAGGAACCAGAAATTCCTCAGCCTGAAGAACCTGAGATTGCGATTCCTGAGGTTGTCATGCAACTGACTGACACTCCTCTGCCCAAGCCAAAGGATCCATTCTCAGGGAAGCAAAAATTCAAGGCTAATGATTTCTTCGGCGAGCACGTATTCTTCACTGACTAAAAAACCCTATGACTCTAGTTGCATTAGGAAGAGGCGTTTCTGGACTGCCAGCCAGGCAACTTTTTATTCCTCAGTGCTGTTCAACAAAGACAAAGTCTTCGATCATGAGCACATTCCTCACGTGGATATGGAATCTCTATTGTGCTTAGGGCCAGTCCTTAGTGTTCTTTACGACACTGGAATATTAAATTTCTGCACTGATATATGTGATTGGAATGAAGAGCTCATTCTTCAATTTTATGCAACTCTGCACATCACCGGAGACTCTGAAGATGTGAATTCATGGGTGCTGGACTGGATGTCTGAAAATACTCACTACAAAGCACCAGCTACTGAATTGCTTCGTGCTTTGCCTCTCAGTCCTCCCCTTGAAGCTGCTTGTTGCGTCTATAGTGAACCTGAGCTTACAGATCACTATATGCAAGTGTTGATGAAGCCAGGTCAGGCCCCAAGAACAAAATTCCTTGTGAAGGAATTGTTATATGTGCCTCGGACTGTCTATCGCATTCTGACGAAGACATTGAGTCCTATCAAGGGCCATGACTCGAATGAAGAAGAAGTCGTTGGCATCATGAAGAATCTGCTTTTCAATATCATTCATGGCGTTCCCATCAACTTCCATGATTTCTTCATGAGGACTCTGGCAAATGTCGCAATGTCACCGTTTGATTTGAAGCCTTATGCTCCGTGGATTATGAGGTTCATCAGAACAAGGTCTTCACTCAACTACAAAGCTGATACACTGAACCATTGCAGCTACTTGCCCCCGATTGAAGTCCTCAAACGGACATTTTCCTCAGCTGATGAAAAGGGCAAGGCTATTGTTGTAATTGATGAAGGCATTCGTCCATTGGATGGTCAATTTCGCAAGGCTGCATCCTACTCCACCAATGATGACTCTGCCACCCATGACTCTGCCGCCAATGCACCCAAGCAAAATCCTCAAGGCACGCTCCCAGGGTGATGACTGACCGTGAGCTTTTCCTCAGGCTTCACCAGAAGGTTGATCGCAATCACAAATGGGTCAAGCGTCAGTTTGGTTCAATTCTTCACAACATGACTGCTACTCACAATGCAGTGAAGAAAAACCATTACTACCTTCATGAAACCCTCAACCGCACCTGGGCTGTTCTGTCGCACATATATGGTGAAGAAGATCTGAAGAAAATGGGTCTCAAGGAAGATTTTGACTGGGCTGCACCTCCTCCAAAGAAGTACAAGAAGGTCAAGGTTCCTTCCTTGATGGCCAGCTCCTATTCTTCATCACGTGACACTGATGAACATGAAGACTTGGACGACACTCTGGCAGGCCCCACTACATCAAACGACCCCAACAACGCTGACGCTCCTTCATCAACTTGATATTCTTCAGGGGCGTTAGTCCTCATTTTCGAACCTTTTGGTCATTCGATGACAAAGGGGGAGAAATTTGAGTTAGTCTTCAAGCGGGTCTATCTTATATGGGCATTTTTTTCTAAGTTACAACTCTTGTTCTTCTGATGACTTTGTTGGATCGAGTTGTAAACTTAAACTCTATGGTGGCCTGATACTTCTGCTGTTTCTTCTGCATGCTTATTCCTCGTTAATGTTATCGCACGCATGTTGAATTACATCAGTCACCATATTTCATCATGCATTTCAAATTCTTCAAATATTATGTCAAATGCGTGTATGAATTACAAGATATAGGGGGAGATCTCCATGATTCAACTCTTCAAGTGTGCATTGCTTCAAAAGCAAATTCCTCACTATGCACATCTTCAGGGGGAGTTCCTCTATATCTTGCAATCAAATTCCTCAATATCAGTATTTACACTTCATATGTTTATCCCCGTTGAAAACTTAACCTATATTGTCATCAATCACCAAAAAGGGGGAGATTGTAAGTGCATCTAGTGCCCCTTCGTGATTTTGGTGTATTGAAGACTTATAGGTTAAGGGACTAATGTGTTTATGAGTGTACACAAGTCTATAAGTCTATGAGGAGTTTGATATTTACAGAGAAAGTCGACCCCTAAAAATGAAGTTCTTCGACTGAAGACTTTGGATTTCTGAAGACTTTGAAAGTGAAGAAATTGGTGTGACCTTGAAGACTTGGTATTCATTTGAGGAACATGAAGCGTGAAGACTTTTGTTTTCGTAGTATCAGTTTCCCTTTCTTGAGTCGTAGGAAACACCATACTGTTAAAGGGGGTCGAGGAAATACTAAGGAAAAATTTCCATGTGATGCTCAACTCAAAATCCTACACCTACCAATCCCTTCGAGTGAAGCCATTGGAAATCTCATACAGTTCAGTCATATTCTTCAGTGACAAAGACGAAGTTCTTCTGGTCTCTGAGGAATTTTTTCTGACTGAGGAGTTAGGAATTCGCCAGTGCGGATTGCCTACACAGTGGGGAACATGATAGCCCTGAGGAATTTGATACTCAAATTTCCGACCGTTGCTGTGCTATGCGCCAGCTGTCCCAAAATATCTACCCACCTAACGGTCATATCATTGAAGGGCATTTATGTCTTATCATGGCGGGCTGCTCCCTAGGCTATAAATAGATGCCCCCTACAACCACTAGCTGGTTGGCTACTCCGAGAGAAACTGACATTTGTCATTTGAGAGCATCCCATCCTCCGAGGACAGTGAGCGAAAATAATCAAGTGAGGAAAACCCAAACCCAAACACCTACAAACCCAAAGTGATTGAGCATCACTGAAGAGATCGATCCTGCGTGGATCCGACGCTTGTTACCTTTGAAGACTGTGCTTCTTCCAGACGGTTAGGCGTCATGGTCTAGAGCATCCAAGAGGAAATTGTGGATCGCCGAGTGACCGAGTTTGTGAAGGTTCGGAAATCACCTGAAGACTTACCACGAGTGATTGGACGAGGTTTGTGTGAACTTAGTTCAAGGAGAATACGGTGAGGACTGTGTGTCCTCAGGTTTAAAAACCTAGCCGCTCCAACCGGACGTACAACTGAGACAACAGTTGGAACTGGTCTACCAAATCTTTGTCTTCACCAAGCCTACTGGTTCTATTTCCTCAACTCTTTCATTTCCTCATAACTGTGTTGTGCACTTGTTCATATCTGTGTTTGAAGACTTTGACTGAAGACTTTCTCAATTTCTTCAGTCTGTTTGTCTTCATCCTGTGATATCCTGTGTTTACGCTTTCTGTACTCTGTGCTTGTCTTCATTTCATCATGATGACCATGCTTGTGTTCTCCTATGCATACTTTTGAGTACTTATTCCGCTGCAAGTAGTTCTTCGCTAAGGAATTTCCTCACTGGCAAATTCCTTAGTGAAGAATTCATAAAAATTGCCTATTCACCCCCCTCTAGTCGATATAACGCACTTTCAATATATTAGTCGTATACACGAGTACTATATGGACGCAGCTTCATTGACTTTAGTGCACCTTCCTTTGGGTTTATCACAGGTGGGCCCAAAATGTGGCTGGCCCACCTGTCATACAGCCAAAAGCAGGTGCAGTTAAGGCCCCGGAGCTCAGTCCGTACTACAGTATATATATAAGCTGGAGCCTCAGCGCTTGTTCGCTAGGGTTTGCACTCTCCACACTCTCGCCGCACTACATATATATATACACGCTGGAGGCTCAGCGTTCCTTTGCTAGGGTTTGCTATATTCACTGTCTCTCACCCTCTTCACCAGATCTAAACAAGAATGCGTTGTGGCCTCTGTCTCTCTCACCCCCCTCACAGACAGCTGGCGAAGGAGGCATCCGGATCCCGTCGCACCGGGAAGGGGAGGAGGTGCAGCGTTCACTCTATCGCCTTCGGCGAGGGAGGCAATCCACTGCCCGCTGTGCTTTTCTCTTTCACCCAGCGCCTATGCAGGAGGGCCACCGACCCCTTCTTCTTCGCTGCCGTACGTAGTGTGGGCAGATCCGACCTCCCGCCGCAAGCCTTGCCACATCCCGATGACCCTAAAGTATAAGTTTCTTTGAAACAATCATTGGTCTAGCTGCATGCTGATCTTTTTCGATTCTGTAGTCGAATCTAGGTCTTGGTTCAAAGAGGAAAGAAGGGTGCGGTGGGGTGGAGCATGAATCTAGGACGTGGTTCAATGAGGAAAGGAGGGAGGGAAAGTAGTATAGACTAGCTATCCAGCCGCTTTGTTGGTCGAAAAGGGAAAAAGGGGTAACCCAGTACACACATCTGTAAGGAACCCAACTCTTTGTTGAAAAGGGAAAGAAACTGGGGGTCGGGTAGTTTGTGCAGGACTAGATTTGTTGCCCTCACATCGGAAAAAGTTTCAAAGAGAACAAATATGGGACCAACGCAGATATGCTCCTTGCCTACATACTCTGCATCACCCATTTATACGTGTGGAGGCACATGGTGCTGGCATGTCCCATGTCCCATCCACATGATCGTGCAGTGTGTTTTGAGATGTTGTGCTACTTGTATTGGTACTGTTTAAATAAATGTTGAATTGAAGCTATTGTATTTTAAGCAATGCCACTCTCAGAATTAACTACTGAACTATTTTAAGAGAATTTCTGTGTTAATGTGAATCAATGCAACCGTTTTAGAAATGCTACTGTCCTATACTTTTTTTCCATCAAGATAAGGTAGATGCTTCTTTTTGTGGCCGCATGTTTCATCCTCCTTTATTGGCCGTAATAGTTTCCTTTTTTGCCTCTGTTAAATCAGGGATATCTATTCAACTTGTTGCTATAGCAAACTTAAATGTCTCATCGGCGACTTTACTTGATTTCAGAGTAACTGCACAAAACGAGATTGGATTTCCTATTCGTGTTGGCAGATTCGTACGTGATCTTGTGTGCGTCATGACAGGTTGGTACTTGCCTTCATCCACATGATCGTGCATTGTGTTTTGAGATGCTGTGCTACTTGTATTGGTACTGTTTTAAATAAATGTTGAATTGAAGCTATTGTATTGCTGTCTTTTCCCATTAAGTAGTGAACAAAAATAGGACCAACCCAGACATTATGCTTGTTGCTTTGTTACGACAAACTCTGCATCACCCCCTTTATAAGTAAATGGAAGCACATGTTGTTGTGGCGCCCACTCTCCCCTGGAACTGTTTATGCTTTTTGTTAATCTAATGCCGCTGGTAAAATTAAGCAATGCCACTCTCAGAATTAACTACTGAATCTTATTTCAAAACTGCAACACTTGTTAGGGATTGGCGGGATTACCATTTTTGTGGCCGCATGTTTCATCCTCCTTTATTGGCCAGTAATTGATTCCTTTTTTGCCTGTGTTAAAACAGGGATATCTATTCAACTTGTTGCTATTGCGACATTTTGCTTCGCTTAATTTTGGTGGAACTGCACAAAATTAGACCGGATTTCCATATATGCGTTGAGATCTCTTTTAGATCCACCTCAGGCGTTGTTTCAAATCTTGGTCTTGAAAGGTCAGTACCTACTTTCCTGAGAATTAACTACTGAATCTTAGTTCAAAACTGCAACACTTGTTAGGGATCGGCGGGAGTACCATTTCTGTTAGGGATCGGCTAGAGTACATGTTTAAGCAATGTATTGTTCAGATAATGTCTTTGTTATTATATATCAGTTACAGTGTTTTACAAATGGTACTATCCTGCTTTGTAGTTCTTTCTACATGTTTAACCAAGGTATTGTTAAGATAATGTCTCTGTTAAAATGAATCAGTCTCATTGTTTTAGGAATGATACTTTTCTGCTTTGTCGTTCTTTATACATGTTGAAACAAGGCATTGTTAAGATAATGTCTGAGTTAATATGAATGAATCACACTGATTGAGAATTGCTACTCTCCTGCTTTGTTTCCCATTAAGATAAGGTAGATCAGTAGATGTTTTTCTTCTGGGAGTACAAGTCATCAACCGTTATTTCTCAGTAATTGTTTCCCTTATACCTTTTGTTGCTTACAGGGATATCAAAATTAAAGCTCGGTTTTATTCCGACTATTATTTTAGTTGAACTGCACAAAAGGAGCCAATGTGTCTAAGGCAAACTGCTGCATTAGTGGGTCCAGTTGGTCTTACCACTTTGCAGAAAGAAGCAGTCACTGTTTGCGCTACATTACACAAGGAATGATTGAGAAGCTTTACAGAGTATTAGTAGACGCTGGTGACATGACTAGTCTGCAGAGATGGCTGCTTTACTTGTGGTTCGGAGGAACACTGGGCAAACAAGTGCCCAAACAAGTACCAAGAAGCCAGGACAGGACTCCAAGTCTGTCAATGTCACTCTAAGCAACAATGATGGGGCATCTGGGTATGGTAATCTATTTACCGTACTTTCAGTTTGTTAGCCCACCAATTGGTGGGTTGATACTGGGGCCAATATTCATGTGTGTGCTGATGTGTCTTTGTTTTCTGGCAGCATATAAATACGAAATCCACAGGGATGCTCAGCTTGATTTTAGTGGAACTGCACAAAACGTTCAGATGGTACGTGCCCTCCATAATAATACTTCATCATGCACAATACATCGAATGGTTCTAATCATTCGTCGTCACCTTGAGCCACCGGACTATCAGATGACAAACTGATGACAAACCCTGACCGTTCCACAATCATAGGCATTACATATTTTGAATGGGAAAAGCTTGTCAAAGTTGACATTAGTTTAATATATTGGAATTGGAAAACCTTGTCAATTTTTGATGATTGATGTTAGCCAGAAGACATGCATTTGATATTTTTGAGTGGGACGCCCTTTGCTGTGAGCAACGTCGATCGTTTCTTCCTATTCCTTTCTTCAGTTCAGAAGTAAATATTTACTCTGCTGAGATGCATAGTCACATGAATGTTGACTTATGTAAGATATTTTAAGAGTTTGTTCTGAATATTGTCTATGTAATGCCAGGCCTTATGTTTTATTGCAAAGTTGAGCTTGGAATGTTGTGGCATGCGACATCACGAGCTGTTCACCGTGCCTCCTGAGAATAATGCTTCGTATTGTTTTGCATGTCGATCTAATGCGAGTGATTTGCTTGTTAGGAAGATCATCCTCTTCTGTTGTATCCGTGCTTAAGAAGTTCATCGTCTTATGTTTGATTCATAGCCTATACGACAAGTCGGGTAGGTTAGACGTGAAACCATATGATCTTCCGACCAACTCATCATCTTCGGTCGTGATTGGATCGTCGTTTTCCAACCAAAACCGCTTGTAAAACTGACGCTTGTAAATAAAAGCAGATGGTCTCGGGCGAAGCGCTTGGTTGGTCGATTTCGACTAGTAAAATATACACCGGTCTCTCAAATTACACGCGTAACCCGCCGGTTTTACTTACAGACCTCGGGCCCTCGGTTTCATTACGCCTGTATTTTACGCGTTGTTTCAGATGACGAGTAAATTACACTTGTATCTTAATACAGTTGTGAAATAAACCAGAGCTCCCAAGCGCGGCCTTACCGTTTCATGACATCTCAGTCTCTCGAAGGTGCTTATAAGTGTCCGATGATGCTGGCTTCCTGAATGAGCAGCGGGCGCTGTACCAGACCATCCGTAGGGCCCACGAGGCCCTCTCCGTCGTCCTTCAAGTTGTTGCGCTCGCCGTGGCACCGAGCATTGTTAACATGGTCAATGAACATGAGGATTCAGGAGATGACTTTATTTTGACTGGTTGACAGTAGGGACCCACTAGGGCCATAGCCGTACGTACGCAAGTGCCTCCTTATTATGTACAACAATATTTTTTTGCTTCCTCCTGGTTTCCTGACATCACGGTCCCACACCATTGTCAACCTATGTAGTCAATAAACGAGAGAATTGCACAAGGTGCGGCCGACAGCTGGGACCAAGCAGCTCGAGCAGTATATGTGTTTTTGAGGCATGAGCACTGCATAGTTTTTCTTGGTGATGTTTTCGTTGTTGTTCAGAGGAGAGCATGGTATTAACTGGGCGGGCTGTGGCCCGTCTAGCCCAGGACAGATATCCAGCCGAGATATTAATTTTTTTCAAGATGAAAATGGCTAGCCCAGCTATACGTTTTTTTGAGGAATACCCAGGCAAGGTCAACTTGTTATTCTCCGCCCCGCTGGGCTGCAAATCTTTCCTAGGAGGGATGCATTAGGCTTAACGGGAAAATGGGCTTTAAAAAATAATAAATGGGATGTAATTCTAAAAACTGGGCAGTAACTATAAAAAATGCACCATGCACGGAATTAGTTTATAAAATATTATTTATGGATTTTGAATATCTTAATTTTTAATTGTTGCACGCGCAATGTTTCGTTAGATTTTTACGTAATACAAATTTATATTTAATCTGTCTAGAAATTTTGGGATAAAAATATTTCAGATCCCATCAAAATGTGGGAAATTTTATTGAATTCTGTCTTGAATGGTTGGTTGAAATTATTAATCGTTGTCCTAGCTAGAAAATGGGCTGTACTTTTAACAAACTGTAAATGGGCTGTATTAAATTCCATTAGAATTTAAAAATGAGATGTACATTCTTACAAATCGCAAATGGGCTATAAGTTCTCTCCCACACACTTGTGGGCCTACTAAGTTGACGCGTCCCCTAAAAAAAGAAGTTGACGCGTATGCAAGGCTTTGTCAACTTATTATAGTCAACACACGGTTCTAGCAGCAGTGGCCGTTGGATGTCCATCCAACGGATGCCGTGCTTCTTCTTCAATCTCGGACATTCTAGCTTCACCCGCCCAAAAAATGATTCCTCCCCCTGACATCTAGGCGCACCGTTTCGGAAGCTGACCTGTGGGCCTACTAAGTTGACGCGTACCAAGGGCTTTGTCAACTTAGTCAATAAGAACGATTCTAGCTGCAGTGACCGTACGATGTCCATCCAACGGACATAGTGCTTCTTCAACCTCTGGTCTTCTTGCTCCAGCCGCCCAAAGCAGCGCCGGTCGTGCCGCGTGCTCCTGCCTCCCGTGGCCGGCTGTGATGCCGCGGAGGCCTCACCGCCCCCAATTGAATCGTACACTAATCATGCACGCAAACATGTACGATCAAGATCAGGGACTCACGGGAAGATATCACAACACAACTCTAAAACATAAATAAGTCATACAAGCATCATAATACAAGCCAGGGGCCTCGAGGGCTCGAATACAAGTGCGCGATCATAGACAAGTCAGCGGAAGCAACAATATCTGAGTACAGACATAAGTTAAACAAGTTTGCCTTAAGAAGGCTAGCACAAACTGGGATACCGATCGAAAGAGGCTTCGGCTGATACCACGACGCCGAGTGCCCATAACTGTTCCCGCGTAGTTGGTTAGTGCGTATAGACCAAATGGCCAGACTCAGATCAAATACCAAGATCTCGTTAAGCGTGTTAAGTATCCGCGAACGCCGACCAGGGCCAGGCCCACCTCTCTCCTAGGTGGTCTCAACCTGCCCTGTCGCTCCGCCACAAAGTAACAGTCGGGGGCCGTCGGGAACCCAGGCCCACCTCTACCGGGATGGAGCCACCTGCCCCTTCAGCCCCCATCTCCGAACAGTATCATAAGTAATGTAACAGTATAAAGTATATAGCATATGCCCGTGATCACCTCCCGAAGTGATCACGGCCCAGTAGTATAGCGTGGCAGACGGACAAGAGTGTAGGGCCACTGATGGAATACTAGCATCCTATACTAAGCAATTAGGATAGCAGGTAAAGGTAACAACTGTAGCAACAATGACAGGCTATGCAGCAGAATACGATTAACCGAAAGCAGTAACATGCTACACTACTCTAATGCAAGCAGTAGAGAGATGGAATAGGCGATATCTGGTGATCAAGGGGGGGCTTGCCTGGTTGCTCTGGCAAGAAGGAGGGGTCATCTTCGGTGTAGTCGAACACACGGACATCGGCACCGGTCTCAGAGTCTACCGGAAAGAAGTAACGGAGGGGGAACACAATAAATAACAGAGCAATCAAATGTAACACAAAGCAAGACGCGGCAATATGCGGTGCTAGGGGTGACCTAACATAGTGGTAGGTGATACCGGCGAAGGGGGGAAACATCCGGGAATGTATCCCCGGTGTTTCGCGTTTTCGGACAGATGAACCGAAGGTGAAATGTTGCAGGTTCACTATGCTAGGGACGTGTGGCAGATGAATGGGCTGCGTATCCGGATTCGTCTCGTCGTTTTGAGCAGCTTTCATGTACACAGTATTTTCATCTGAACTACGGTTTATTTTATATTAATTCTTAAAGTTTTAATCACATTTAGAATTATCAGAAATTAATTTAATTTGAAAATGTTTATTGCGTCATCATGATGTCAGCGGTCAGTGTTGACCGTTGACCGGTCAAACAGGTGGGGCCCATCTGTCATTGACTGTTTACCTAATCAGATAATTAAGGCTAATTAACAGTGTTAACTAGATTAACTAACAGGTTTAACTAAGTTAATTAATTATCTTAATTAATTAATTATTATTTCTACTATTATATTTATTCTTTTTTCTCTTTTTTTTAAGTTCCAGGGGGTGGGGCCTACCTGTCATTGGCCCCAGGGGGCCTAGCGGGTTCGGCGGGTTCGGGCGTTGGAGCGGGCAACGGGCGCCTGGGCGCGCGCTCGCCGGCAGGGAGTGCGGCGGGGCGAGGC